>NC_046157.1:52386410-52568910 GCF_011064425.1 Rattus rattus | reverse complement strand
CGCTCTGGTTCTGAGCCTTCAGGCACAAGCCACCACACACGAGGCTCTACTTCTTGTTTTTGAAACAATCTGCTCTCTTGTACCTGTTCCATGGACCAGGTTGTCCTCCAAGTCCTTCCACGGCCTCCTGAACTCTGTGGTATGAGTCACCACTCTCAATTCTACCTCATGTTTTTGTATCAGCAGTTTAGGTCTTGTATGCATATTTTAAACGTTAGAGCACTTCTGCTGGACAGAATAGTGGACGTTTTCCCCCATGGCTTTTACCATTCTTTGATTAGGCTAACTTTTGTTACTCTCACTTATACCCCCCCCCCATCCCATGACCCTCTGCTCTTTCCTAATACTTCCCTTTTATAGTTTTAAAATCAGAATTCCACACCTGAGAGACAATATTGTGTGTATGTTTCTGAAAGCTACGACAACTCCCAACACTAGTGTGTGTGTGTGTGTGTGTGTGTGTGTGTGAGAGAGAGAGAGAGAGAGAGAGAGAGAGAGAGAGAGAGAGAGAGAGAGAGAGAGAGAGAGATGGCCCCTTTGAGCAAACCATCTCCCCCGTGGTGCAGGCTGCTTCTCCTTAACTGCACCTTCCACGTGAACTGTTTTAGAGGTAGCTCTTGGCAGCCATAGTGATTCACGTGAAAGTGCGTTCTATTCCCCTGAAGTAAATGTTATCTCTGAGGCTTACGGCCTTGCCTGCTAACCTAGGCCCAGTCCTGGAAGCTTCTAGGCTCTGTATGATCCAATCTAGGACTATAAAGTTTTCAGCCTCTGAGGCTTGCTGCTGACTAAGTTCACTCTCCTAGTTCTTTCTGAGCTCTGTCTGCCTGATTTAACTTAGCAGTTCTGGCTCAAACGCCTCTCCAAGCTGACTGACTCAATCTGCCCTGCCTGTCAGTCTGTCAGTCTGTCTGTCTGTGTCTGCCTGTCTCTGTCTTCTGTCTCTATGTCTCTATCTCTGTTTCTCTCTGTCTCTCTGTCTCTGTCTCTGTCTCTGTCTCTGTCTGTCTCTGTCTGTCTGTCTGTCTCTCTCTCTCTCTCTCTCTCTCTCTCTCTCTCTCTCTCTCGCTCTCTCGCTCTCTCGCTCTCTCTGACTGAATTGCTCTGCCTGGCCTCACACTAACCCTGGCAATCCGTTCTAATCTTCTGGCTCCTTCTCATTCTCTGCTCATTCTGTCTTCACCTGCGTCTAGCTTGTTCCGTGTTCAACCTGTCTCTGTAAACTCTCCTGGTAAAACTCCCTCCTCTCCTCTCTGCACTGCCCTTCAAGAAGCTTCTCTTTTCCTCTCTCTTTTTGTGAGAGTTGGTCATATCCTATTCTGTCAAATCTTTCTGATTTGTCACTTTGTCTGCTACTCAAGTAGACATCACTTTCAAACATGGGTGCTTCCTTCAACTAATTTTACCTTCAGTGTTTGGGATTAAAGGTGTGTACTAAGGGTGTGTCTGTATTCCAGCCAGAGGGATTAA
The DNA here is from genome assembly GCF_011064425.1 of Rattus rattus. Classification (NCBI taxonomy): domain Eukaryota; kingdom Metazoa; phylum Chordata; class Mammalia; order Rodentia; family Muridae; genus Rattus; species Rattus rattus. Next base: position 52,567,440 of record NC_046157.1, on the reverse strand, counting down.
AGGTGTGGGCTAAGGCTGAGCCACATTACAACTGGAAACAGGTTTTTCCAGTAAACAACATAATCTCAGGGTTCACAGTGCGATCAAATATCCTGCAACATATGCCATTAGATTTACTCTTTAGGCCTGGCTGATTGGCCCGATGTGGGGTTGCTAGCCCAGGGTAGGCTAATCAGCATGCAGAGTGGGAAGGCCTGCCTCAGCCTCTGTCTAGGCAGTTAGAGAGATTCTAGGCAGTGTAGACTGAGGAGTTAAAGATGGCTCTCATCTGTTGTGCACAATCAAAGGCATAGACAATGGGGCCTTAGAATTGAGTGGATGGGAAGAGAAACAGAAAACAGAACATCTCTTTCTGGTCAGTTCCACAGTCTGGGTCATTCACACATTGCCTTGAATCTCCAGTGACATCTGTCACAGTTATTAACTCATCCTTCCCTTCTAAACCAGTTACAGCCAGCTTCTATTATTGGTACCCCAAATAAATCTAACATGCATGGAAATACATTGAACTCATTGTTTAAAGCAAACTTGTGTGTTATGTTTTCAATCAGGAAAAAAAAAATCCCAGTGTAGAATTGATATCTGAATCCCAGTGTAGAATTGATATCTGAGCCTTGAGCCCTGGTAAGTCTGTAAAATCAAATTTAATTGAAACCCAGCTCTTTTAGAAATTATACTCCGATAATCCCTTGTAGATGCCCAAGACCGACTGAGAATGAGGAAGGTCAGGTAATGGCTGTGACTGTAGAGCATTGTGCGACCTGTAGGAAGTGATCGGAGGCCCCCGCACACGGTCTACGGCAGAGCCTGTTAGTTCCTCATCCTTTTCCACTGAAATTTTCTGTTTCCTCTTGAAGTCACAGATCAACAGAGACAGTAATAAGTAATGCGTTGGATCCCCTGGGGCAGGAGTTACATGTGCTTGTGAACCATCCAATGTAGGTGCTGGGACCTGAACTTGGGTCCTCTGGAAAAGCAGCAAGTGCTCTTAACTGCTGAGACATCTTTTTAGCTCCCCACTTTGGAATTTTTTTGACCCTATTTTTCATTGACAGTAAATAATAATTCCTCCTCCTCCTCCTCCTCCTCCTCCTCTTCTTCTTCTTCTTCTTTTTTTTCTTCTTCTTTTTCTTCTTCTTCTTCTTCTTCTTCTTCTTCTTCTTCTTCTTCTTCTTTTTCTTCTTCTTCTTCTTCTTCTCTGCCTTGAATTCACAGAGGTCTACCTGCTTTGGCCTCATTCCTGCTGGTATTAAAGGCATGTGCCACCATTACCCTGTTCTTTGCCGTCTTTTAATGTTTTGCATTTCTTTAGAACTGATACTTAAACTTTTTTAACTTAAGACACATTTATATCTTCTCTTGCTAGATTATAACTTCTTGGAAGCATGGGCTGCTTGTTGCATATCTTTGCTCTGTTTATAGAGATTAATAAAATTCACTCAGTATTTACTATTAATTTTTGTTTAATCGATTTGAATTCAAGAGGTGGGTGTGGACTTTACCCCTTTCCAAGAAATTAAAAAAGGGGAAACAGGGGACTGTGCAGATAGACTCACCAAAGCGTGGTCTAAAATGACATTTATTCCTCAGAGAATACTAATGCTATGAATTTTTTTAAAGTTTTGAGGTATAATTGACTCAAAACAATTAGTACATAACAAGCCAGGCATAGTGGTACATACTTGCAATCACAGCGACTTGGAAGGTTGAGGCAGGAGGGTTGCAAATTTGAGGTTTACCTGGGCTACTTAGAGAATTCAAGACTGTGCCTGGCAACCTAACAAGACCCTGTTTCAAAAATAAAAATGATAAAGAGATGGGAATGAAGCCAGAGGTGGAGCACTTGCCTAGCACACACAAGGCCGTGGGTTCAATGCCAGTGCTGTGAAAACAAGCAAGTAAGCAAGCAAGCAAAGACAGCTATTGGATAATGCTTGGTTTGAGCACACATTCACTAAACTATTGCTTTAAGCAAGATAAACACTTCATTCACTAGGCCTCCACAGTTCCCTGTAATCTCTGATTTACTTCTACTCAACAATTGATGTCCTTTGTCCCTGTCATTTCTCATTCTTTAAATTTTTATAAAAATGGGCGCATTGAATGTGTACTTTAAAGATATCTATTTCTTCCAACCCAGCTCCATCGAGAGGCATCAATGTTGCTAACCATATCAATAATCCATTCCTTTTTTGTGCTGAGCATTGTTTCATCATGTGGATATGTAACTACTGGCTTAGCCATTGCCTCCTGTTGGGCATTTGAGTTGCTTCCAGTTTTTACTCTTGTGGATGTTTTTGTGCGTGGTTACGTGCCTTTCTACACCGTGTGCAAGTGAGAATAGGATGGCCGATGTCTAGAATCACATGATGTCTAGAGAGGACATTTTCGGAAAGTGCCAAATGAACCCACCAGGTTCATCCTCCTGAGTATTTCAGTGACCCCTCCAACTCTTACATTTGGTCTTTTGAGTCCTTTCTTAGTTACACAGTGACATCACACTTCACTGTTAAGTTGCACTTGCTTAAAAATGATAATGGTGAACGTCTTTCAAACCATTACGTGCCATTGATGGCTGACTCCTTTGTCTTCCTCTTGGACACTGTATTCAGTCACAATATTTTCCCCCCTTTAAGAGACTAGGTTGTTTTCCTATGATTGAATTTTGGCTTTCTCAGTGTAGATGTAACAACCTTCATCCGGTGTAACAACCTTCATCAAGTGTAACAACCTTCATCAGCTGTAACAACCTTCATCAGCTGTAACAACCTTCATCAGCTGTAACAACCTTCATCAGCTGTAACAACCTTTATCAAGTGTAACAACCTTCATCAGCTGTAACAACCTTTATCAAGTGTAACAACCTTCATCAGCTGTAACAACCTTTATCAAGTGTAACAACCTTCATCAGCTGTAACAACCTTCGTCAGCTGATGAACCTTCATGAGAGCAGTCCCACATATGTCAGACACCAGTCTGGATTCACACTTCATTATGCTCAGTCAATGTATTAGTGACTTTTTGATTGCTGTGATAAACACTGTGACCAAAATTGACTGATTAAAGAATGAAGTTCTGTTGGCTTTGGGTTCTGGGGGGGGGGCTGTATTTGATGGGGGAGGCATGACTGACTGACAGCTGGTTGCCAGGACAGGAGCTGAGAGATCTTATGGCCAATGACAATAGGAAGCAGACAGAGATAATTGGAAGCAGGGCAAGGCTCTAAACTCTCACAACCTGCCCCCTGTGACATACTTTCCTCAGCAAGGTTTCATAGTCTCCCCAAACAGCTCCACCAACAGGAACCAAGTGTTTAAATACCTGGGCCTATGGGGGACAGTTCCCATTCAAACACTGCAGTCACCAACTGAGAGCAGTGGCCTGAGGAATATGCAGCCTTAGTCTAAGTGGAGAAGTGGGATGGGAGGAACAGCAGCGAGGGACCTGGCCAGTATCTTCTCACATCCAACCTGTGTATCCAAGAAGGGATGCTAGGGTGGTGGAGGAAGCACAGGTAATGGCGGCCTACAGATGAGGGGCTCCAGACTGTCTCAGCCAGGGCTACTCTTGCTGTGATGAAACACCATAACCAAAATCATGTTGGAGAGGAAAGGGTTTATTTCACTCACAGTTCCATATGACAGTTCATCATCAACAGCAGTGAGGGCAGGAACTCAAGCAGGGCAGGAACCTGGAGGCAGGAGCTGATGCAGAGGCCAGGGAGGGGTGCTGCTTACTGGCTTGCTTCCCATGGCTTGCTCAGCCTGCTTTCTTGTAGAACATAGGACCTTCCCCAGGGATGGTGGCCTGGGCTGGGCCAAAATGGGTTGGGCCCTCCCACATCAATCACTAATTAAGAAAATGCCCTGCCAGCTTGCCTATAGTCCAATCTTATGAAGGCATTTTATTAAGTCAGTCTCTCTCTCTCTCTCTCTCTCTCTCTCTCTCTCTCTCTCTCTCTCTCTCTCTCTCTCTCTTTAGCTTATGTCAAGTTGACATAAAACTGTCCAGCGCACTGACTCAATCTCTCAGAATTTTAGTGGGCTTTATGAAGGGGCATTGGACAAAATATAGAACGGGAGCTAGCAAAATCATACACATGGCAGACCAAACTGCTGAGTAGTACCTGCTGTTTTGGAAAATGTTTTGTAATTAGCTGGAAAAGCTGAAGTTTCGCATACCACAGAGGTACATTTCATTTGCAGGTCCAGGTCTTAGCAAACACTCACACGTGCACATCTAGATATGAGTCTAAAAGTTCAAGAATTTCCCCACAGGGGTTGTTGGTAATAACTATCTTCCCAGTAACCAACCTGTCCTCATCAATGGTAGAGTTCATGCATGGTGGTTCGATGGTACAACGCTGTATCAGGAGAGAAAATGAGCTGGTTTCAATGGATGAAACTCATCAATCTAATGTTGGGGAGGAGAACAAGACACACAACACTGGAAACAAGCAGGGACATGCTGTTGCTTAGCAACATGTACACAAAGGATAATGCTATGAAAAGAAGCAAGAAAAGGGTCAGGGGAGAGGTGGTATTTTTACAGAGGTGTGGAAAGGGTGATTTGCTAAAGCTTCTTTTAATTACACATGCTTTGTGCAACTTCTGCTTATATGACATAGTTCATAATAAAAAGGAAAAAAATAGGAATAGGCCAGAAGAAGGGAAGGATGTGTACTCCAGACAGAAGGCAAAAGTCAGCAGGGAACGGTTATGCAGAGTTACAGGAGTGCCAACAGGGTGGACCGGTGAGATGGTGAAATGGTGTGGCAAGGAGTGGCCAGAGGAATGGGGCCCATACAGAAGGAAGTGCTATATTAGTCCTGTGGAGAAATCTGGACTTTAACCTGAGGGCACTGGGAAGCCACTGCCGTAGATAGGCTATGGAAACAGAATCAGATCTGCATGTTTAGAAGAAGCCTTGGGGGATGTGCCTCATTGTGGTAGTGAAGTGTGGAGTCTTCAGTGTGGCTACTGTGGGTGACCTTTCCCCAGAGCCTTGCCTGCATCTGGGAGGCTGGGAGCCCAGAGCTCACAGTTCAGTAGCACTGCCCCCAAAGCCTTTGGAGCAATGACCTTGCTCAGTTCCCGATAGTGCCATGTATCTGGGGGACTTGTTCCTGTTTAATCATGGCATCCTATGACAGGGGCAGATTCTCCTCTCCAACGTCAGCCAGGCTAACGTTTGATTGACGCGAAAGAGCCATCCCTCTTCCCAGTCACCATCTCGTTTAGATTCTGAGTGTTTTGGAGCAAAGGAGAAAAATTAATACAGGATTTGAGGGCCTCAAAACAGCTGGCAACCGTTGAACACTAACGCTGTGCAGGACCCATCCCAGGGCCTAAGTCTAACAATACCGCATGGGAAGTTCAGCTTACTGTTAAGACAGCTTGTTCCATCTGCAGTAATGTCAGAGGAACATCTGGTCCGTGCACAGTTTTCTCAGTGCCGTGGGCTGCTTTCTTCGAGTCAGGAACTACATTCCCTAGGTATAATCCTGCATCCAGTCTCAGGCTCTCAGTTCCAGCTGAGTTATACTGAGAGGCACCATCGGAAAGCTCCGATTAGCTTGCCATTTTAATTGTGCCCGACGGATATATGTTTTTCATGGTAGTCTAGATAGCCACTGCTATTGCTGCTAATGGATCTTTTTTTTTTTTTAAATACAAACAGCCTAGACACACAGCCCTCCCCTACACATTATGTATTGAAATAGTGTAGATTAACTTAATACGTTCTAAACTTAAAGACAAGAAAATCTCCCTTGTATCTGCTTTTGAAAGGTTTGGCTTGTGGTATCTTCACTGCAAAAGAGTGTTTATTTACTCATTTACCTCCCATTTCTCTGTTGGAGTTTTGCCTCCCACACACATCAAAAACAATATTTATTTATTTATTTTTTTCTTTTTCTTTTTTCCGGGGCTGGGGACCGAACCCAGGACCTTGTGCTTCCTAGGTAAGCGCTCTACCACTGAGCCAAATCCCCAACCCCAAAAAACAATATTTATTATTTTGAAATACGTGTGTGTGTGTGTGTGTGTGTGTGTGTGTGTGTGTGTGTGTGTGTGTGTGTGTGTGTGTGTGTGTATGTGTGTGTGTGGTGTGTGTGTGTGGTATGTGTATGTGGTGTGTGTGGTGTGTGTTTGGTGTGTGCCTGTGTGTGTGTGTGTATGTGTGTGTGTGTGTTTGGGTGGTGTGTGTTGCGTGTGTGTGGTGTGTGGGTGTATCTGTGTGTGTGTGTGTTTGGTGTGTGCCTGTGTGTGTGTGTGTGGTGTGTGTATGTGGTGTGTGTGGTGTGTGTTTGGTGTGTGTGTGTGTGTGTGTGTGTGTGTGTGTGTGTGTGTGTGTGTGGTGTGTGTGTGTGTATGTGGTGTGTGTGGTGTGTTTGGTGTGTGCCTCTGTGTGTGTGTGTGTGTGTGTGTGTGTGTGTGTGGTGTGTGTGTGTGTGTGTGTGTGTGGTGTGTGTTGGTGGTGTGTGCCTCTGTGTGTGTGTGTGTGTGTGAGTGTGTGTGTGTGTGTGTGTGTGTGTGTCTTGTGTGTGTGTGTGTGCTGTGTGGTGTGTGTGTGTGTGTTTGGTGTGTGTGTGTGTGTGTGTGTGTGTGTGTGTGTGTGTGCAGGTTCCTGCAGAGACCAGAAGAGGACATCATACCCTGGAGCTGAAAGAAGGTGGGAGCTGTTCCATGTCACTGCTGGGAACCGAACTCAGAACTGAGGAGCAGGAAGTGTTATCAACCACTGAGCCATCTTTCCAACCCCACACTTTCTTCCTTTTTCTTTTTAACAAATTCGTTGTCTTGTTCCATAATAAACGGGGAAGTCCAAAAAAGTTCAGATTTGGGGCAGAACTCTTACTCAGACAGTCTCACCCCCAGCCAATGTGCGCTGAAGAGCTATTGGGCCTAATCAGATGCCTGTAAGGTTGATTCCTGTGACTAATCCTGTGTTCAGCCCGGCCTGAACGTAATGTTCCCCTGTTCACGCTAGAGCCACTGCCAGAGAGCACTTGCGAGCAGAGGTGGGATGGCCCCCACGGACAGGTGATTCTTGTACATTGACCTCACCAGGAAGTGCTGGCCGGTGGCTATGACATCGTCTGTCAACATTCTAAAGGTGGAAGGATCTTCCAATGGCAGACTCAGGGTGGCTTGCTGTGTGACCATCCTCGAAAGTTTAAACTAGTGTAATAAAGGAGGCCACCATGGTATATCAGAAGCCAGTCTTGCTGTAAGGATTCATGAGGGGGGAAAATCAATGGACTGAATTGTGAAGTAAGCACCATGAATTAAGAGAGAGATGAGGACATCTCCAAGACAGACATAGCCTGAACCAAACAAAACTGGCTCGGAATGAGCTGAGCCTCAAACGTCCGATGTATCCTGTGTGCCACAGACATATCCCAACATGTCTTCTTCAACCCTCAACAGCCCAGGAGCATGTGCTTTGCCTGCTACAACAGCCCACTGCCATTCTCTGCACTTGGCATGTGTGAATGCCACCTTTCAATCCTTTCCTGCCCTATCTTCTCTCTTTGCCTGCAGTCTTAGACCTCCTCGTGCAGCGCAAGCCTGGCCCAGGTGACCCATTGCTCCTCTTCTGTCTCACAGTTCCCTGGGAGGGAGGGGCTCTCCTAGACCTCTATTTAGTGCCCCTTGGAGCCCCTGGGCAGATGGGGTTTGCTCCTCTCAGGCTTCCTACAGCTGCTGACCTGTCTTCCTTTTGCTAAATCTGAAAAATACTTCCAGAGCGTTCTTCTGAATTTGCTCTTGTGGGGAGAAAGCCGTTGTATCCCTCTAACATTATTGACATTGAACATCAAGGACCCTTGTGGGCCTAAGACAAGCTGTTGGGGGACACTTTACAACACTGTTAGCAAAGAAAAACTAACTTAGGAAGTGGAGACAGCAGGAGTGTTTTGCCTTTTAAAACCATAGTTTAAAAAAATATATTAAGTATCTCTTCACTAGAAAGTGATGTTGTAAGAATGTCTCTTAAGGAACAATCCATTACTTTTAGAAGGAAAAAAGATTTATTTGTATCACTTTAAAAGACTCTGTGTGTGTGTGCCTGTCTGTCTGTCTGTCTGTCTGTCTGTCTGTCTCTGCCTCATTCATGAAGGCTAGAGGTGTTAGATGTCCCTCGGATTGAGTCACAGCCTGACACATATACATGCCGGGAACTGAACTTGGGTCCTCTGGAAATGGTCTTGACTGCTGAGCCATCTCTCCAGCCCTGAGTTTTTGTTGTGTAATAGGAGAAGGTGAGGTTAGGGAAATTATGCTTCCAAGACCTTAGCATTTTCTTTGTTTGTTGCAGTAGAGTCAACAGCCCTTCTCCCTCAAAATGTACTTAATCAAAAATTTTAAAGTAACTGGGAAATTGGTGTATGAAAAGTGAGAAAATGTTTAAAGAGCTCGTCGAACACCTACCTGAAAAACACGCCTTCTATGTGGCATTTCATTCTGCAGTCAGGGCCACCGAGAGCATCTAAACAGGTAGTGTCTACTCTGTGTTTACTGAGAAGAAAGAATCCCAGGTAAGGGGTCTGGCCGAAAGGGGAGGGAGGGGAAGAATGTATGTAGTGCATGTAGTGGTTTAGGATTGACCAGAGGGGCCACAGGTAAAACAGTTTAAAGCAAGTAAGTACTAAATGCTGTGGCCTAAATTGGTCCATTGACTGACAAACACAAATGCACATGGAGTCATACACAGGACAGGCACACAGGGCAGGCACACAGGGCAGGCACACTGGGCAGGCACACAGGGCAGGCACACTGGGCAGGCACACAGGGCAGGCATGCCAGTGCTTCAAGCGTAGGCTATGGGAACAGAGGGCTGTGGAGCAATCCTAGCTCCCAGTGAGGTAAGATTCAGGAAAGTGCATGCAGTGTGCTGTTAACAGAAGCTCCTTTTTCTTAAGGGGAAGATGACATGTGATGGAGCACTGCGGTAACGGATGAGAACATGGTTTAACAGACTAGCACATGATTGTACATTAACTGAAAATTTTCTATTTCTCCACTTCTTTCTTTTCACTTTTAATTATGTGCCTGTCTCTCTGTCTCTCTCTCTCTCTCTCTGTCTCTGTCTCTCTCTCTGTCTCTCTGTCTCTGTCTCTGTCTCTGTCTCTCTCTCTCTCTCTCTGTGTGTGTGTGTGTGTGTGTGTGTGTGTGTGTGTGTGTGTGTGTGTGTGTGTGTGCAGGGCAGGAGATCCGCCTGAGTTAAAAGGAGTTGTATAGGTGCTGGGCAAGCAGACTGACTTAACTCAGATGGAAGGCAAGAACAAGCTGGTAAGCAAAGGTATCCTTTTGTTTTCCTTTTGAGTTGTGCCAGCCCAGGCCTTTATGATTTGTGATAGTTTGCCTTGTTTCCCTAACAGATTCTTTATCTGTGGACTATACTTTCCATGGCCCAACTGCTGTGCAACTGTAGACTGGGATCCTGGCAGGAAGAGCAACTCAAAATTCTACCCGGCCAAATTGCAATGCGCTTGAATTACAGGAACTCAGGATATGGCCCCCTCATGCTTTCAATCCTAGTTACCAGGACGTTGGCTGCCTCTGTTGGAGAACAGCCACCTTCAGGGACAGGGAGGGGAAAGGGACTGGGGAGGTTCCATCAAGATGGCAGCCAAGACCCTGGGGAAACTGCTCCTGGGCAGTTGGGGAGGAGACCCTGTAGTGATAGCCTGGGCAGACACAGACAAAGGGGCAGAGTAAGTTTGGATACTGTTGGAGAAATACAAGCCGAGAGGGCAGCCGGCCTAAGGAAAGTGAAAACAGACAGGCAGTGGTTGGGGGGGAAAAGGATGAAGCTTTCAGGGGAGAAGAGAGTTTAGTATAGTCGCTGGAGGGGAGGCTACAGTCACCTGGAATACTGTTGGTCAAACCATGGCTGCCACATTGGCTAGTAAGCACCAAGAAGCTGTGCAGTTTTGGGGTTAAATGTGCCAGCCCAGAGTTCTGCTCTGTCAGGCTTCATTTTCTTCCTGTGTAATGGCAGTAGGGATGACACCCATATTTATGGTCAGAAATGAATATTAATACATGCAAAGCACTTATAGTGCTTCCTGGCTCACAATGAATGCCAAAATGTTAGGTCTGGTAATAATAATAGTAATAATAATAATAGTAATAATAGTAGTAGTAATAGTAGTAGTAATAGCAATACTCAGCTATCTCGAGAATTATGGTAAAAAGCTCAAGGTCAAATCTCTCCCTACACAGTAATAGAAGGTGAGACAGCAAGGTGATGAACTGACCAGAGCATCCTGGATTTCATCTTCCACCTTTATTCTGTCTTCCTATTACTCCCCAGAAGACTTTACTTAAAAAATGAGTCAAGGGTTGGGGATTTAGCTCAGTGGTAGAGCGCTTGCCTAGGAAGCACAAGGCCCTGGGTTCGGTCCCCAGCTCCGAAAAAAAAAAAAAAAAGAACCAAAAACAAACAAAAAAAAAAAAAAAAAAAAGAGTCAAAATTTCTGGCCAGTAAAATCTTACATATCTACCGTGTTAGATTTTTTTCAAGATCCTAAAAAGACATTTTTTAAGATCAATAAATTAAATGCTATAGAAATGGCTGATGATTCTTCATGCTCACCAAATATACTATATATAGTATAAAATTATCTTGATAAATTTCAACTTGCAGTTTTAGTTGCAAGATGCTAAACTTTCATCCGTATAACTTTTAAGAACAAAATTATTGAAGCCAGCGCCACTTACTTAAAACTCTGAAAGAGGAGGGGGACTTAGGATAGCTAATTTCTTTTTTCACTTTAAGAAACGGGATGAGTCTGTGGGTGGCCAACAGCTTGGGGGGGGATGTGGGGGTGTTGTCTTCCCCTCCCCCAAGGCATTGTTCAGCCAGACTGACTTCCTCACCCTATTTGTCTAGAGAACTAGAACTTCATTCTTCCCTGGGCATCAGGGAAACCTGTGGTGCTTCCCAGAGGGGGCTAGTCCAGGCCAGTCAGTTCAGGGTGTGAGGCCCTTATCTTCACATTCCTAAACTGGGCCATGGAATTGACGACAGGAAGGACAGTTGAAGTGGGATGTCAGACAGATCTGGAATTCACTTCTTGAAGTCCAGAAATTCCTTCTTCCTTCTGGTGTTTTTTTTTTTTTTTTTTTTTTTTTTTTTAGCCTGCTGCTTAAAAACCAACCAACCAACCAACCATTCAAAAAAACACCCAACAATCAAAACAAAGCAAAAACCCAACCAACCAGGTGTGTGACTGATGCTAAGTAGATGGTTTTGAAGTTTGTTTTGAAGGGCACAGGTTATGGACAAACCTGAGAAATGAAAATGTTAAAAACCCAGGTGTCATAGATTGTATTCAATACCGTAATCTTTTGTGGAGATTTGTCTGTGGAGGTGAAGAAGATAAGTCTCCATTTGTGCTTTACTAAGATGTCTAATGCCACTGAGTAAGACCAACAAATATCCTGGCCTGTGAGGAGTATGGGGCGAGGTTCGTCGGTGTAGGCAGTGAACCTACTCTTCAGACACTCTGGACACAATTTTTCTTTCTAGGTGTTTGTGTATGACCTTGGACTAACGAAGTTATCCTTGCACGTTTATGGTTGCTAATACCTAAAATAGGGTTGAGCTGTAGGATTTGTTTCACAGAGCTAATGTGTGAACAAACAGCCTTAGTGTCGCGCCTGATAGGACAGTAAGCTCTCAATAAATTACCTTGTTATCAGAGCACTTTAAAGTTACAAGAACATTTCACTCAAAGACCCTTTCAGCTGGGGTAAGGTGGGAGCAGATGACGTCGATTGCAGCGGGATCAGCGCCTTCCAGAGGTAAGAAAACAGCAGAAGGAGGGGAGGGGAGTCCTGAGTTCGCTGTGTGTGCGCGTGTACGGGTGGGTGTGTGCATGTACGGGAATGTGAGTGTATGTGTGTGCGCTCATGTGCGTTTCCGTGCGCGCAAAGGAGTGCGGGAACTGGAACCTTATACGAAGCCCTTCTTACACCTGTGCCCCAGGGAACCCTTAGATTCCTTTTCCTGAAAAGCAAGGGTAATATTTAAAGAATAATTGGCAAGAGTCGAAGCATTAACCTGCTTCTGGGCCAGGCTAGGCGCACACGGCAAATGCCCATATAGCCCTTCGGTTCCAGGCTCGTTTCTTTGGGGTTGGGTGCAGCAGCACCCCGCCTTTCTCCCTAGAGACGCCGGCGAGGGGCGCACACTAGCCAGACCGCACCGCACCGCACCACAGCGCACGCGCACACGCTCGCCTAGCGCCCGGGAAGTGGCCGGGGGTGGGGGAGAGGGAGGAGGCCTGGAAAGTTCCACTGGGTTCTAGAGCCCAAGGTTGGTAGGCGCGGAGGCGGCGCGCAGCGGGTGCGTACGGAGATAGGATACGACCTCCCACGGGCTGCTCGAGACCGTGTCCACGCGCCGCGTGCTCAGGGGAACGGGCACGGCCCAGGAGGGAAGGCGGGCACCGACCGAGGCGCGAGTGCAGGCGCCCTCCGGGCGAGGGGGGCGGGGCCGAGGGGCGGGGCTCTCGGTGGGCGGGGCGAGCCGTCTGCGCAGCTGCCGGAGCCTTTAAACCGGGCCTCGCGGGGTCGCACGGTGCTTTCGCCGCCAGGGAGCCTACCGGCTGCATCTCCTCTCGTCTTCCACAGCACCCGGAGTTTCCCGACCTAGCGACCCCGGACTCGGTGCCGCCATCCCGGGCGATGCCCCGCTACGAGTTGGCTTTGATTCTGAAAGCCATGCGGCGGGTAAGTGACCTTCCCTCAGACCGAGTTCCCGCGCGGGCGCGCCCCGCCGCCTCTAGGCCCTCCCAGCCCCGCGTGCCCTGCCTGCGGGACACCGGGACCCCTCGCGCGGCCCGCGGGAGGTCGCGGGAGCAAAGGGGGCGCGCGTGGGTCGGGCGCTCGGCGCGGCCGCGTGCGCGCGGGAGGCGGGTGGGGGTGTGCCCGCGCGTGTGCGCGGTCGCGGGAGGGGGTGTGCCAAATACGCAGGGGGCCAGGGGGCGGGGCGGGCCTCGGACCCCGGCTCTCCGGAGTCCGATGGAAGGACTGCGGGAGGACACACGCGCGAGAACCCAGGCGGCCCCGCTCTGCGCCCACGCGTCGAGAAGCTGCTCGTCGTCCCCGCCGGCCGCTCATCCCGATCGCCTGCCCTCAGCGTCCGCGATCAGTACAGCCTTCCACCAAAGCCCGCCAGTGCCGGCTGTGTACCCCACGCACTTGTCACCGCTGTCACGCTAAAAAAAAAATCTTTTGACCTTTCTTTTTCTGACTCCAGCGAAAATCCTGCTCCGGGTACCTTTAGCCCAGTTTTATTCATCCAAGTTGTGGCCTTGCTTGTGCTTTCCGAAGACGTGTCTTCCCCCAGCTTTTGATTGATCTTGAGGTAGGGACTTTCAGGTTTGGAGGGATGATAAACCACCAGCAGCCGGGTCACGGACTGGGGTCAGCGGTGGAGGCAGCTATCTTCGTCCTCTGTTCTGAGTCAGGCACTTCTCAGTCGTCGCTGAAATCCCCATTCTTCTGAGAGAATTCGGTAACGTAGTAGCAGGTACAATTTAAAACAAAAGCAATCGTGCCATTTCTGAACTTTGGAAGCAGCTTTCTTTTAGCCCTGGGCATGTAGGCTTTGGGTCAATTTCAAGTAGTAGCTTCATTTTGAAATAAACTTAAGCCTGGGGTCATGGGCTAGGTAGGCTCTGTTGAACAAATGCAGCAGGAGGAGATTGTTAGGTGTGCCTTGTACAGGGTTAGCTTGGAAAGGACTCCAGAGCCACCTGATGGTCCAGAGGGTGGTCAGCATACCTTTGTGCCCCCAAGCTTATGGACTCTCTGCCTGGGGAGAACGTTGAGTTGTCTCACCTCTTGGTAAAGTACTTTATTTACCTTCCCTCCTCTTTGGGTTTATACAGCCTTAAAAGGAGCAACAATGGTCAGGGTTGCAAGAGTATTAAAGAGGGACCGTTTCTGATTAAGTGGAAATTGCTTAAGCCTTCCTGTATACTTTTTAGGTGATGTTAGAAACTGGAAAAAAAAATGTGTACCACCAAGATTCCCCTTTGACCTTGTGTTAGGCAAGGTGTGAGGTAGCATCGATCCTTTGTACTCCTGTGAATGGGAAACTCCTACCTAGCATGGCTGCCAGTATATTGGTAAATGTATTTTACCATTATATGGATATGTGTTCACTCTGATTCAAAAGTCGAGTATAACCTGCTCAAAGCCTTTGCCTGAGGGTAGGGTCAGAGCACCCTTGGGGAATAGGGAAGAAGAGCACTCACTCGCTCACAGTGTGGAAGTTGTACTGAGGAGATCCTTGACCCAAAGAGACCTCACTTTTTCAGTTCTGACTTTGAAAAGGTTGTTTGCTTTCAGCTTTAGAAAATTGAATTCTAACAGGATGCATACTTGTGTGGGTAAAGGAATATGCACCGTTTTAATATAAAATGCCCCAGTGGCTTGCACATCTACAGCAGGTGTTTGGGAAGCCACAGTTCCGACCTGGGACAGTTAGCTTCTGTAGCAGGAAGGCTTTCTAAACCCTGAGTTCTACGATGCATGTTGGATACCTGATAGTGCACCCGATGCATGTTGGATACCTGATAGTGCACCCTTTCATGTGACCGTATTCTTTCTCTCCAAGCATATTGTGTTCCAGAACTGAGAGTAAGCAAGCTTTGTGGCAGAAAAGGGAGTTGAGAGAATGTTGTCTGCTAGGGACTGACTCCCAGTGTTGTACTCTGGTTTTTCCTGTGCCTTCCAAACAGTCTGTCTGTCTTCCTATTGTGACTCTTGCTTTATTTTACTGTCCTTGACCTCAGGCTTGACTTACTGCAACCGAGCTTTTAGAGTTTAAAGATAGATGTTGACATGCCATAGTGCCTTTGTAGCAGATTGTCTGTGATAGTTCTCGGGCTGAGACCTCAGGATAGAAGTCCAAAAATTCTAGGGCTGTCTCCTCATTCTGTAGTTGGAGTTGACTCTCACGAGCCCTTGTTTTTGATATATTTCTAGGTTTGTGTGTTTACAGGTGCAGGCCACAGTCCTCAAGATTTGGTGCCCTTGGATTTTAATGCTATTACAAAGTTGTAATTTTGTATTCTCTAGCATAAGAAACAAGATAAAAACACGGGTAACTTCTGGAATACTGTAGAGCGTGAGGTTGGGCTTTGAGGGTGCTGACAAGTCATTGGAAAGGTAGCTGCTTAGGACACACAGCCTTGGATGTCTTCATAGAAGAGCTACCGACAGTGGCTTTGGAAGCGCTCCTACCCGGGCTTCTAATAGCTTCAGGAGAGAAAACAGGAAGGACAGACAGCTGCAGAGGGAACACCAAGCTACAGATCCCAGCAGCCTCTTCTCGAAAGGACTGATTGCCTGTGGGATGGTGAGTGTGGTCTGCTCCCTACCTCCACTTGGGAGGCACTTGGATGGAGATAGATTCAAGACTGGGCGAGGCTGAGAGTACTTGATGAGTTGCTTCTCTGGAGTCTGGGAAGAGCTATTGGACTTTTTGCAGTTTTTACTTTCAGATAGGTGAAAGGTAGTCGTGGATATGAAATGATAAAGCCATACCCAGCCCTAAAGGACTTCATAAGTTTTTTGTTTTTGTTTTTTAATACTTGAAATAGGTGTAGAAGAGGACATTTTTTAGAAGAAGAATCTGTGCAGTAGGTAAATATTCTTTGGTTACATAGTTCAGAGCACTTTGTTAGGTCTTATTCTTTTGGTCAGGTGATCGGTCATTGTTAGGATGGATTTGTGACAGCCACGAGGAAATACTTTTCTTGAAATCATGTCATTATTACTCAGGAATTGTTGTGTGTGAATTGTTTAAATAATAACTAGTTTAGTTACTAGACGGCTGAGTGTACAGTAAGATAGCATTTATATGTCCTTTTGTATATAGGGATTTTTTTTTAAACTAGGAATCGCAGTGCGTGGTGGTGCATGTCTGGGGAGTGGAGCTGGGGCGATCAGGAGTACAGTGTCACCCTTGGCTGTAGAGTGATTTGATGCCTGCCTGGAATACACAAGAACCTGCTTTCCTAAGAGCCATAGAGATGTTCAGGAGGGAGTACAGGACATCGTCACCGCATTAGAATGTGGAGCTTTGCTCAGTACTCTCCATTTTTAGTTTTAGTAAAAAGTTGATTATAATTTATAGTAGCTCACTAAAATAGTTTGCAGGATAAGAGTTTTATGGAATACTTTGGAGTTAGTTACAAAAGACTGTTGATAATTGTAACGTGCAGAAGGCAGTGATTTTTCCAAACTTAGCAGCTGAAGAGTTTCGTATTGTTTCTTTCACCCTGGCCTTTTTTATAATACAACCTGGCTAATGTTTTGTGATGCTCTAAAATTGTGTCCAATTTAGGATATTCTGGAAGAAATACTAGAAATGGTAGCCTTTTAGAACTCCCAGATGGGGCTGGCTTGACAACATTTGATCAGTAGACATGGTGAGATTTCTGTTGTTAGTTGGTGCAGAAGGTCAAGTGGAAGTGTCCAGCTATCATGTGTCATTCATATCAATCATTTTCTTGCTCTTAGCTTTAATGGTCATTCTTAGTGCTGTACTTGAAGCTACACACTTAAAAGAGCTTTGTAGACAATTTTGTACTTTAATTTGGCATTAACGTTCTCTTGGGTTACAGCTCACTGCAGCAGCAGGTGATAGAAGGAGTCTTGTGCCTGCCCCTGAGCTGCAGCTAAGTAACAAGGAGTGGCGTAGGGGTAAGGAGTATCCTGTCAGATACGCTTGTAGATCTACACTGCTGTCAGTGCACTCTACCCCAGTGGCACTCATGCACGCATTACTAATGTCTACTGTAGAGTTAGAACCCAGGTCGTATTTATAAGGAGGTTTCTACTAGATCTTTTCAGTGTAAAATACCCCAAAGCACCGAGAGCTATTTCGTAAAGTCATACTTTCCATGAGTGCTGTTGCTTGTCATGTTTAGTAGGTGAACTTTGGGACACAGAAGTCTGGCTGAGTATGCAAGTGCAAAGAGGAGTAGAGAGAGGAGGATGTGTCTGGTTATTCATATGTGTGTAAAAATTGGTGGCAGTTGATTTAATGGTAGGGATTTCTAGTTGACTTAGTCACTGGCTTTGTACTAGAATTTATAATATTCTCATGAGTTTATATATTCAAAAGAAAGGGGTATCGTCTTTTTTTAAAAAAAAAATATGCATTTTATTATTTAGACTCACCAGCAGAGGGCACCAGATCCCATTATAGATGATTGTGAGCCACTATGTGGTTGCTGGGAATTGAACTCAGGACTTCTAGAAGAGCAGTCAGTGCTCTTAACCATCTCTCCAGCCCAGGGATCTCTCCTTTTAGTGTTTCATTTAAGAAGGCCATTTTGTTAAACCATCAGATTTGTTGCAAAACATGTAATTATCTTTGTTTAGGGAAGTCAAATTTAAGGAATTAAATAAATACCTCATAGGCTATTAATTTGCATAAAAGGAAAACGGCTGGGCAATCAATTGGTCCCTCTTACTCTTCCATTGCTTGAAAGTAGAGTGCACACTGGCTCACCTGCCACTTAGCTTTTCTCCACCATGGTCTAAGAAACAGTTTCACATTTAATAGTTGAGGAAAAGGAGTGACATTTTATGGCTCTGTGGAGATGAGAAAAGTGAGGTTGTATTGAAGTATGAGCCTGTTCCGTTTATCATGTAGTTCTTTACAGGATAGACACTTTCCAGGCTTGACATTTCTCTTAGCTTTTGATGGTGCTGTTTTCTGACTTTCCTATTGTGATCCTTCCCTCTTTTGCAGTGTTTCACATTTGACATGTGGTTTGTGAATCAAGCCCCAAACTGGCTTTTCCCTCTGCTTGTTGTAGGCTCTCAGACATCACCTTGGCATTGCCAGCTGAGTGTAGAGTGTGGTTCCCAGAGTCACGTTAGTGCTGTGGAACGTCTGTTTTCGTTACCTCAGACTGAAACCGTGTGTTCCTGAGGTCTCAGTCATGTGCTTTCTGTCTTAGGTGAGCAATCTTAGATTCTTGCTTTAGTGGTTTCTTCTGCTGCTGAGAGGAGCTCTTCACTGAGGATAGTTAGCACTCATAATTTATTGGAGTACAAAGTTAGTTATTCTTGGAATATTTTAATAAATCTGAGATGAAGTTTAAGAAGGAAATAGGATTGTGTAGCTTTGATAGTTCATACTAGTTGATAGTGTGGACACTTGCTGAATTAGGGTATACTCTTTTCACAGAAGAGTGTGAAATATGGCATCACGGTGGTGGCTGATATAATTCCAAACTATTCTGACATCATTACTTAATTTCCTGTGTTCTTCACTCAGCATACTGAATAACAAAATTGTGGATCTCTGTGTCTACCATTCCCTTTCATTTTCTTCATGCATGTACTACATGGCTCTTCTGTCTGGAATCTCTCCCCTTTATACCACTTCCATGAAAACCTTCACGTTCGTTTAAGTTTACTTGCTACCTTAAACAGGTATCAAGGTCTGGCACTTAATAATGTAGACGTGGGTATTCCCAGTGTGTGCTCTGCATTGTATCATCCCCATGGGTTACTTTCTACTTTGTCCTAACAGCTAATTGATTAGTGTGTCTTACCTGCTGTGATAGGTTGTAGTTCTTTTGGGTCGGTTGTGTTTCAGTTTCATGTTTTCCTGTGTTCTGTGTAATAGGTGTTCACTAGCTGCCTTTGAGGACTGCTACTCTCTCTGTAGAGTAGTTTTTGATAGCATATAGCATGGTGACCCTCTATAACAAGCGATAACAAGTCAGTGAGCTTTCTTGGGACTGTGTTGTTTACTGCCCAAAAGTCTTTTTATAGTACTTTGCATATCATATAAATGGACTAAAATAAAGACAAACTTTATTCAGAAAACCAAGTTGGGGTCTTTGGAATGAGTTGGTCCAAGGCGAGTGGTTAAAATGGTGCCTATAGGATGAGAAGTGCTCAAGTTTTCTGAGCTCAGGAGAAGGAAGGACAGTGGGCTTGGACTCTGCCGTGTGGATTGCCTTACAGAAGCTTTCCCCTGTCAGGAAACTGGCTGGAGTTGCAGCTGCTGCGTTCGTAGATGCTGCACAGTTTGAACAAAGAGACTGTCATCATCTCCATTCTCCAAGGCTTGGTCTCATGTTAAGGTTGACCAATAAATATACAGTTCATGTATTAAAACGTTTAAGGTATGTAGGGATGGTTTGTGTCAGATATGTTGACTGGGTGAAGAGACCGGCTTCAGTATGTGCTTTGATTCTGTTGCTAAATGAGCAAACGAACATGCAATTCCAAATAAAGAGATTAGTTGCTATGGTAGGATCAGTAAGAACTGGCAGCGGGAGACCTGGAAGGTTCTTTAGAGGCTGATAGAACCTGTTTAGAGGCCGCTTGCACGTCCTAGGATTTTTAAGCATTTTAGACCCCTAGTTTCTCATTTCTGAATGAGGATGATCCGTACTGAAGGCCTTTGAAGGAGAAATGGATGCACAGTGTGCCTCCAGAATAGCTTCCGAACGCTATTTCCCATCGATCCTTTACTGATGCCTCACAAGGTAAACTTAATCCGCTTACTGTATCAGCAGCATCCAGTACTGAAACACAGTTGTTGCTCACCGTGAATTAGTGTGGTTAGTGCTGGTCACTCCAGTGACCGCTGCACTTGTGACCTGGGCTCACCACCCTTTCTCACTCTTGCTTCTTTGTAGAAATCAGGTTTTATAGGAAATCCAGTCTTCAGAATGTTGGCACCATGGGCCAAATGAGGTATGTCTAGATCAGGTAGCGCTCTCACTTTGTAACTTCTGAGTTAGTTAATTGGGTTTAAGTGGCTGTTCCAAATCTCTTTGGACAGTCATATAGACAAAGTCCACCTTGTTTATTTGTCATTGGTTTATAATGGACTAATTACTTACTCAGTAAACATGAAATATGTTCAATTCTTAAAAAATAACTACAAAAACCCAAACCAAAAAACCCTAGCATTTGTAGTTTCAGATTGTTGGATTATGTGAGGCCGCTTAGGCTAAAGTGCACGGAGAGGCTTCGGCGGTGCATCTGACTAGTGTGCCTTGACAGTGGGAGCTGTGAGGAACGGCATCTACATACACTGACACTTTAATTGTTGGATTATTTTAAGGATGCTTAGCTTTACTTTTGTTTTTCCTTTGTCTTTTTCCCTCCCTGTCCAGGTAGAATTTCCACTGTGCTAACCAGACTGACTGGCTTAGTACTCAGTACATAACCCAGGCTGGTCTCTAATTCATGCCATTCCTCCTGCCTCAGCCTCCTGAGGACTCTTACAGGGGTAAGCCACCATGCCCTGCTCATCAGGGCTGCTTGATCTGCACCCATTTTATTGATTTCTTAGGGGTTAGAGTTAGTGCTTCCACACAGTGATGCTTTGTCTGGAACATGACATTTATGGCCAGGAGGAAGATGGTAATCGTTAATCCATGATCCTCAAAATAGAGCGTTAGGGAAAACAGTGCACTTTCTTAGTCAAAACTGGAGACTGAGTTTCTATTTGTGACTAGGCTCTGTGCTTCTGTAGAGTAGAGACCATGAGTACCTCAACTAATCTTTTCTTTGTCTTTCTCCCTTCTTTACTCCTACTCCAGATACCTGACATCACATTGCACATTTGAACCCTCAGCTCCAGGCCCTTGTGAGCATACCTTTCGGAAAGGCTGTCTCAGTTGACTTGTTTGGTTCTCCTTTGCCTTACTAATTTCTCCTGTGATGTACAGTGTCCTTGTTAAGAGAACCTTTACTCAGTTTTTGAATACCCAAGAGATTGGTACTTAGGTAAGACCTTAGAAAATTGGAAGTGAAAGCATAAAAGTAACCAAGTATCTCCCGGTATCTCCCGGAGTCCTGAGGCTTCAGATCCTGGTACTTAGCTGCCTTTCCCTATAATCAACAGGAGTCTATTTTGACTTGGCTTTTATTTTACTTTTGGAAAATGTTCTCCTTGACATCTGTTCTGGCCATTAAATTCTTCCATTTTATCAGGTGCAGCAGCAGGAGCCAGATTGCTATGTCTGTAGCCAGAGAGTAGTGCTGTGGATGCTCAGTGGCTGGGATGAGGTTCCCACCAGGGATGTGCAGTTCTTGTCTCTGTTAGAAAAGCACAGAAACGGCTAACATCTCCAGTAAGTGCATCGCAGATAGAAACATCCAGTGGGTGCGGGCTTTGGTTCAGTGGTAAGGTGAGTTTCAGTTGGTGAGTTAAAAGTTAAAATTTGAGCATAGGCTATTTGCCTGGTGTTTTCTAGCATACATGTACTTTTGCTCCTCTGTTTGCCTTTTAAATTGCTTGACCTCTTAAGTCAGTGATCCAGTCTAGGTTGTTTTGATTGTTCTTTTGTTGGTGTACTGCTTGCTGGCTGATTTGTTAGCTGTAACAGAGAGAGTGCCTGTGTGGAGTTTGTGATCTGAAACCATAAGTCGGCAAGTTTCTGACAGGGACAGCCCAAGCCTGAGGCCTTGGAGCACTCTGGTCTCACAAGAATGCCACTTTCCTGTGTGGACGAAGTAAGTTTTTATTTTCCGGGGTTGTTGTTGTTGTTGTTGTTTTCCAAATTCAGTCTGTAAGAGAAAAAGAGTGAAGAAATTTGAGAATTTCTCCTAATAACATTTTTTTTTGTTGTTGTTGTTGTTAAATATTTTACCTGATTAGGATGAAATTACTGGAAGTTACTACTAAAATTTTCAAGATCTTATCTTCTGATATCCAAAGGAAAGCGGTTCAGATCCTTTCTCTGGAATTTTACATCTTTTCGTGTCTTACCTGAAACAGAAGAGTAGAGCCTCCTGCATTCCGTGTTTGCAGCAACATACATGCTTTGCGCTGATTTATTCAGGATATTGTTAAGTTATTCTGTTTCTGGTCTTAGTTTTGCTTCTTGAAAAAAAAAATTCTTTTTCCTTAGGGGAAGTTAGGACACAGCTAAACTGGCTTTCATAGGAGGCCTTGTTCTTAGGAGAGTTAGAGAGACTGTTTTATCATGAAGATGCTGTGGTTGCAGTGTCTGTCTCGTCACATGGGAAAAGAGAAGCCATGTAGTAACTGTTCTAGGAACAGGTTTTCTAGAAACATGAAACAGAAACCAAGTAGGTTGAACACCTACATGCACACACATACCTATACTCCTGTGAAGGTGAGCTCTAACGTTGACCTGGTTGTGTTTACTGCTTTAGGTTATATGGTCGTTAGCCTTAGAGAGGGATAGATACTCAAGTTGTACTGCCCAGTCTCAGTGATTACTGAAGTAGAGGCTGTGTGTGTGAATATGAGGTATGTGCTTTTCCTCCACTTTGGATTCTTCAACATCTTGAAGATTAGTGTGATTCACATTATGAAGAAGAAGAGGAAAGAGGAGGGGGGAGAGGGGGAAAAGGAGGAGCAGGGGGAGTGTTCAGCATCACATGGCTTACCCAGGCTAGGACTCTGGCAGTCTGAAGTGGGAGCCATGCCTTTATTAATTACATCTGTACTGTAGCTTAGTCCAAGTGCTTTTGTGTTGAATGTAGTCTACATCTATTGGGTACCAGTAGGTGCCAGTACTACCATGTATTTCAGGAATGCTCTGGTTAATACATAGTCTGAGTGTTCATGGTTTTCAAGGTTCAGATTCTAGCAGGAGACACTAGCAAATGTGTGTAAAGAAACAGAAGGTGCTAAGTTGCTTTATAGTTAAGGTGCTCAGATAAGGTGGAAACTCAGTACATAGATGAGCTGAGGCTGTTAACTGGAGCATAAGGAGGTCTTGATGGAGTTGTATTCATACATTTTTCAGCTCAAAAGATGTTGACAACTACTGCTGTTACTTTTTAGAAAAACCTTGCTTGAAAGAGTTGACAGAGCACAGAATTACTTAGTAGTTTTTCTGCATTCCCCTTGGCCCGTCTTGACACAGGCTCTCATGTATTTCAGCTGTTCCTGAACTTGGGAAGACCTTCAGCTTCTGTCTCTCCTGGGTCCACGTCCCAAGTGTAGCATGTGCCAGCGTATCTGGTTTATACTGTCCTGGGGATGGAACCTTCTCAATGAGCTGTATCCTCAACATCTCCACAATTCTTTAATTTGATAGTATCTGATGTTGCCTTGGGGTGCGTATTCCCACATTTCGTAGGTGTGATAAGGGTTAGGCCTACATTAATAGCACCGCTCAGCTCTAACAGATCCACCAGCCTTAGTCTTTAGCTACTTCTGTTGCCTGTTTTTGAAGTGTATTTTATACTTTGTTTAACCCTTAAAGTTTTAAACTGTTACAAGAACAGTCGATTTTAGTTTTCATCACAAGTTGTTAGAAGTCATACAATCTTTTTTTTTTTTAAAGATTTATTTATTTTATTTATATGAGTGCACTGTTGCTGTCTTCAGACACACCAGAAGAGGGCATCAGATCCCATTACAGATGGTTTAAGCCACCATGTGGTTGCTGGGAATTGAACTCAGGACCTCTGGAAGAGCAGTCAGTGCTCTTAACCACTGAGCCATCTCTGCATCCCTACATCTCTGTTTAATCTGAGATCTGAGTGATGTACACCTTGATACTAGTTAGGAGTGAGAGCTTCTCAAGTGCAGTGCAGGCATTGCATTAGAAATTGGTATAATAGTCAATTTATACTGAAATTTATTTAATTTTAGTTTTTAAAAACATTAGTAGTAAGTCAAGGATCATGCTTTTAGGTGTTGTTTGGTTTCCTTGGGCAATTCCACAACCTTTTCCAGAATGCCATTGGTGCTTTGCAGAATCCACACATCACTCAGGGTCTTCTGCAGTTCCTCCTTGTGCTTAGAGGCGGAGTAGATACCTCAGTAGGACTCTGCACAGGGATGTCAGCATTGTGTTGGGCGCTGTGCCAGTGTCTTGTTGGGGATAGTAAGCAGTTACCTGGTTTGATGATGTGTTAGATGACTCTGTGTTAAATGGTGCCTCCTTTCCTTTTGTGACAAGTGACATGTGGAATAGTAAACTTGGAACTGGATATTTTGATCTTGAGCAGGTATGTACTGACTTTCATACTTGAGTCAGTTACTGCTGGAAGACGTCAGTTTAAAAGCAAAAGCAAAGATGAGTACACCAGTTCTCCTGTAACCAGGAGAGTTTTACTGTGACGCCCTTTAAAAACAGCCACCTTACCATCTGCTGTTACGTCTTCACTGTCCTTTACTCCATTCTGAATTGGAACAGGTTTCACAGGTTACACTTCCTTACTGGTCTCACATGCTGTTAATAGTAGTGAATCCAATGTCTGCGTGCGCACAGTGTTCTTTGAGTTTCAATTTTCTGGAAGGTAGTGGGTAGGAATTTGGGTTCTTGAGGCGTACGTTTGTGGAGTACCGTGTAGTTATGGTCATGTGGCATTCCATTATAAGACTGACTTGTCAGTTAGCCACCAGTGTTTGTCCTAAGGGTTTTAGCACAGGTGCCATTACCGCAGGTGCATTGCTGTGCAGGATTGTGTGGGTCGTAAATGTTGCTTCCTCCTTTCTTGCATCAACTAGTTGTGTTTTTCTTGATGTGTATTCATTTCTGCTCATCTGTGTTTGTGTTTTCCTGAAGAATACTACAAAAGGATGCAATTCCATAACCACAGAGGTGTTCCTGTATTTCAGCAACCCTTGACACTCCTCAGTTCTTGCTTGTTTTTAGTCCTATTAGGGATCAAACCCAGGGCCCTGTGGAGGCCAGGCAAGTGCTGTACCACTGACCTGCATCCCCAGCCTCAGTTTTCTTACCTTTAAATTGGGAATAATTGCATCTGCTATTGAGATCTTGTGAGGACTGGAGGAGTTTCTCTATGTGCTGTACCAGCACTGCTTGGTGTTTGCTCAGTGCTGGTACAGGGACCCTTTCATCCGGGCTGCAACTCGGTGAGTGTTCACCTAGCCTGTGGCAGGTTCAGGAGTAAGCACCCGGCACTAATGATCATTATAGTTAGTGATGCAACTCAGGTCTGTTGGAGAGGTGGAGAAGGTCAAAGTAGCACATAAGCTATCACAGCAGGAAGCTCAGACTTAGGGACTTGCTGCCTGCCTGCCTTCAGAGTGTGTGGGAGCAGTCGTCTAAGAAGAAACAAACATGAAGCAACACAAAGAGCAGTAGATGTGAAACATGTTCCAAAGAGGAGTTAGGACAGTAAAGGGGACTGCTGGGAGGGGTGGGGGGCAGGTGGCATCCCCAGGTATACATTTCTATCTCAACAAAGGTCTTTCTTGCACGTAGAATGAGCCCATCATTCTACATACACCTATTTGTACCTGCTTGAAATTGAGGGAAGGAAGTGCTCTGTTCCTTTTTGACCTCTTAAATCTGCCATCTCCTACTGCTTAAGGAGCCATTCTTGGTGCTCGGTGATTGTGCAGGAGATCTGAACTTTACAATCTCAGTGCAGTACCTGTGAAGGAAACACCGTGTAAAGGACACTGGAGTCCAGTTGCTGGGCGTGTGATGTATGTCGGATGGTGATGTGGAAGGAAGGCAAACTGGAGGGGTTGAGGTAGACAGGGAGCAGACACCGAAATAGAGAGCAGGAGTGGGGACGGCCTTGAATGTGGAATCACACAGGTTCTTGTATGTGTTAGGCAACACTCTGAAACTGAACTTCATGTACCTTAATCTTTGTGTTTTTAATATCATTTTCTCCACATACTCACTTACACACGATTGCACTTAAATCCTTGAGTTGGATTTTGTTACATGTGCTCTTTGCAGTGTTCTGTTCATGTTCGCCATGTGTCTGCCATGAGGATTTTCTGGCCACTCCACATTGTTTCTTTTGAGCTGGTCTTTTATTTATGGTCTTTATGCAGCCCCACAGACTGGCCTCAAACTTGTGATCCTTCTGCTTCAGCCTTCCCAGGATTACAAGGATGTGCTATCATGCCTAGCTTGCAAACGAGTTTTTAAACGCATATGATGTGTGGAGGTGTTTTTTTTAATCTATCATTAGTATTTTTGTCTGTCAGCACAGGAAGACTTTCTCTGAAGGCAGTCAGTATTTCAGTATAGTTAGGGACAGAAGCAATACAGATACTGACGGTATACAAATTCTACCTTATACACAACTAGATTCTGGGGCAGGTTAACTCTTTGTTTTCTCGTGTATAAAATGATCACAATAACTGTCATGATGATGATCATGAGGGCTTTAAGATTTCAGTTTAACTCATTTATAACAGTTTATAACTCATTTATAGCATTGCCTTTAACTGTACCCATGATTAGGTGACATCCATGTCAGTTATATTAAGAAAACTTGTTTTTGCTTTTAAGTGTCCCTGGTAAACTGTACTATGTCTACATTCTGCCTCTTTAAAGTCAAGTTAGAAGACAGCTATGTGAGTACTTAATACTTCGCCTCAGGGGTTATTTACTCCACTCACAGAATTGTCATTGTTGGACTTGACTCAAGATGACATAAAGTGAAAATGTGTGTGAAAAGTCTAAGATGACATAAGTTTTGGTGTTTCCTCAAATCAAAGACGTAAGTTGATGGAGTGGTTGGGAACCTCTTTAAGACTTTGTAAATGAATTGCACACTCTGAGTACATTGTCTAATTTTACTCATTTGTTCTGTACATAAATAACATGTGTGAAGGCTCTGGAACCCCTTGCATGCAGTTGACAGGTAACAGGCAGAGTCCTCCTTCCCAGTCTGTTCAGGCTGGAGAGAATGAGTTGAGCCGAGCTGCCACCCTGTTGTTGGGGCAGTATCAGGACTTTCTCCATGTTGGTTATGTCCCTGTGATCAGGCAGTGGTTGCACATCACACTTGACGTTCACAGAGATATATTGTTATAATTAGGAACTGACAGATCTTCAGGTCCTGCTCTTCTCAGAGCCACTATTTCCTGCTGTGATAAAGGACCTGTACCTGTGTCCGGGCAGCCTATACCTGCTGTTTGGCTGGGTCATGCAATCCAGTGTTAACCTGTGCGGCTTTGTGGTAGAGACAAAGGAGGTCTCTTTTGTAACCCTTACATTACCAGAAGCTGAGTACTTTTCATTTCTGTCACTACAGTCTTGACTTGCTAGGCCTACCACCGACAGTGCTGGGTTACCCCAAAGCTAAGGACAGTGCAGTTGGTCATTTTCAGGGTCAACATAATCTATGCCATAGGTTCTCAGCCTTCCTAATGTGGCAACCCTTAATACAGTTCCTCATGTTGTGGTGACTTCAACCATAAAGTTGTTTTCAATGCTACTTCATAACTTTGACTTTGCTACTCTTACAAAACATAATGTCGATATCTGATATGCAGGATGGTCTTAGGTGACCCCTATGAAAGGATTGTTTGTTTTTGGGGTTGCTACCCACAGGTTGAGAACCACTACTTGATGCTTTGTTAGTTCACTTATATCTTGAAATTGCAACAGGAAACCAAGCTGAACTCAGTGACTATTTTCCTTGTTGCCTGTTTGGTGCTAGGACCTGTGGCTTTTCCTTTTTTAGATATATGCATCCTGGATTTCATAGATCGTTGCAAGTGATTTTCCGGTTTGGCGTATCAATAAAGTAGTCGCCTTAGACAGTAAAAATAAGATTCAGTGTTTAACTAGCTGTTTTCATAATTGTGTTTCTAACACCTAAAGGAGTTAATGGTTGATTTAAGTTGACTTTCACATCTCATCTTTTCTTCCCTTGTTGGTCAGACACAGCACCGTGTGTATTTCTCTCCTGTCTGTGGGTCTAATTCATTAATGCATGAACAACAAGTCTGCATTCTGAGTGTGAAACTATAAGTAATGTATCACCCATGGCTTTAGTGGACAAAGTCCTGCTACTTCAGAACACCTTTGTGTTTGAAATTATCATGAATCTGCCTATTATGGGGGACCATTTCTGTATGCTCCAAATATTTCTGTTCTGGAAATGTTTTCCTTAAAAAAAAGTTATATCAAAGAAAACTATTAACTGTGAAAAAAGGCTTATGAATACAAAATATAGTTTAAAATGTTGCATGTCAGATGGAGGTGTTTCCATGTGTATTCTTCCTAAAATAAAGGAACTTTGGACCTTGTTCATGGTGCTTTTATTGAAGAATTATTCACTTCTTAAACTTAATAATATACAAAATTTATTGTATATTTTATTTAGGACCCTACCCTCCACTTAAAGAAATGTGAAATAGTCTTGAGAAGCTGAAATTCAAGGCTTTGGTAATGTCTGTTCATAACTGACACTTGAAGTGTACTGTCATTGTACTGTAGTACTTATGTCTTTGTACAATCTGAATTGACCTGTTTCGTTTACTATTTTCTATTTTGAATTCTTTAAAAAGTATTAATCCCTGTAAGTACTTTAAGTTAGAAAACTCTAAAAACATAACTACACGCTATTACAGTGTCCAGTGAGAAGCTGGTGTCAGCAGCGGCTTTGGGGGAGCTGAAAGAGAGAAGACAGATTCACACACTTCCTGGTTTTTGAGACAGTCCCACGGTGGCCCAGGCAGGCCTGGGACTGAATGAAGCAGTCCTTTGCCTCAGCATTCTCAGTGCTGGGATTGCAGGTGTGTGTCCCTGTGTCCAACCGTGGACAGTTCTGAGTTCAAATTTGGCCGCTCTGTTTCCTGTGATGGCAGATTTAAGGGAGTTAGAACTCAGACCCTGTATGGGAATTTCAGCCAGATGGACCATTCTACAGAAAGCAGAATGTGACTTAGCTGATGCCGTGAGTGAGTCCTATTTGACAGAGAAAGAGATGGTCCTAGCACTGACTTCTAGTGATAGAGACAGGAAGTGTGTCCCTTGCTTTTGGGTGCTTTGCCTCTGAATTCATAAGCTGCTGCATCAACAGTGGTCAGAAACAGATCCCCTCCACCCTCCAAACAATGGCCTTTGGAAAACATGCTAAACTAATACCAAGAAGAGCTTTATGTGAAGGTCCTTGGAACCAGCAAGGGTTTAGCTTTGTGAGTGAACAGGTGACAGGGTACACCAATCTTCGAGTCATAGGGTGTCTCCACCAAAGGCAGGTCTCATGACTGCGCTCTGCATTGTGGCTGAGACACTTAAAGCTATCCTAAATAAATAGGTTTATTAGTCATCTTAGAGCTTACTGCAGTTTTGGAGGGTTCTTCCTAAATAATTTGGAAGGTTTTTGTTTGTTTTATTTTTGTTAAACCTGAAAGATTTGGAGAATTAAGAAAGCAGTTATTAAATATCTTCAGGATTTGGCAAGTATGAAGTAATGATACAAATTTATACTTAAGTTGGTTTTTTTGTTTCGTTTTGTTGCTTTTGGCAGTCTCTTGTCACTGTCATGACTTTGAGGAGGCAGGATTTTAATGTGGATTTTTTATTTGCATTTTTTAAATGTAGGTGTGATTATTGTGCGCATTGTAAGGGTGCTGGAGATGACAGAGTGCCATTCTCTAGGGAGTGGCATGGGTTAGACCTGAGGAGTGTGTAGGGCTCCGGTCTTTAGGAAACGACTCTCTTCTTCCTGGTGAGAATGTGCTCATGTTTTTACTTTTTAAAAATTGGTTATTTTATTTATTTGGTGAGCTTTTAAGTTTTTAACAGTATAGTTTTATTTCAAGCTGTTTTGAGAAAAAGTAGCCTTATTTTTATTTATGGCTCCTGAGTTTACTGTTGATTTTTAAAAACAAAATACGTAGGTTTATAGAAGCAATGGTTTTTCTGAAGCATGTGAAGCTTTATTCAGTGTACGCACAGTCACGTAGATCTTAGCATGTGGCTGTAATACTTTGAGTAACAACAGTATTTTTAATGATCTGTCAGCTGTTTTTATGATTAACTGAAGATTTAGGATTTGTTTCTTTACTAATTGGAGAACCATCAGCTTTATAATTTGATTGTAGTTACATTTAAATGTGTGTTTTACAGAGTGATCATCTTAATCCAGAACTGAAAATGTCAGATGGATTTATTGAAGATGATTTAATGGTTGACAACTGCTTTGTTCGGGTTTAGAAGAAGAATAACAAATTATTCATTCTTCCAGAACATCGTCTCCCTTTGCTTTTCATTCAAGAAGAAAGAATTAAGACACATCACAGTGTTGAAAATATTCTATAAGATCAAACCTTGAGTGAAATGCTTTTCTCTTCTTAGATTTTGTTTTGGAATTATTACCTGAAAAAGGGAAGAAGGAAGGGAAAGATGTTGTTACTTCTAAAGTTTTCTCTTTATTCCTTCCAGTACCTCCCTAGCAGAAAAGTGTCATAAAGGTAGTGTGCAGTATGGGGAGTTGTGTGTTGTACCACTTTTGTGTAGGGTGTCTTGTTTCTCATTAGCCATTTATAACTCTAGGTTTCCTTATGGCTATGCATTGACTATAGGAACATTTAACTTCTCAGGCAGATGCTAACACCTAGTAAATGTACCTGCATCTAGGACTCTAGGTAGCCTAATGTTAGTCCCCCTTCCCCTAGTTCTGCAAGGATTAATAGTATTTGAAATTCTGTTTTTGCTTTGTTAGGAAAATGTAGTGTCCCCCTGCTCCTTAGGGTGCTTTAAGATGTCCATCTCTGTTCTGAGCTGAGCTGGTTATAGTGGGACAAGAAAGGATGATGCTCATGGTGGGCAGATGCAGTTGTTTTTAGCTCAAAACAATGGCTGCTATCATCTATCCTCTGTGACAGTATTGATTGTGCTTTGCAGTTATTAAAATGTATTATAAACGTTTTTCTTTTAATAACAAATGTTGCGCCGCCATGTTTGCTCGATTGAAAGTTTCCTCATCGCTCGGTGAGACACTCCTCTAATTCAATCTTTGTCTTTTGTCTTTGCTGCCTTGCAGGGTTGGTACAGTAGGCTTCACTAGACTTAGCTGCAACTCAGAATTTCTCCTCCAGCACCTGAGTAAATGCTGATGGTCTTGTGGAGAGTGGATTAAGAGTACGAGCTAAGTTCTCAATCCCAATTGAGAAGCGGAGGAAATTTAAACTGTCTCCTTCCAAGTTTATCACAGCCACCACCATCAAGACAGCAAACCAAAGGACAAAGACTTTGAACTGCTGTGTTGCTCTGTGTAGTCCAGTGCACGCATGGTTTACAGACTTGGCTGGGGTTACTAATAAGTAATAAAAAGCTGGACACTTCTGTCATTCGGACATTTTACTCACAAGTTCCCAGAATGAGGGCTGTGCTGGAGACAGCAGACATTGCCATAGTGGCCCTGTATTTTGTCCTGGTCATGTGCATTGGTTTCTTTGCCATGTGGAAATCTAATAGAAGCACTGTGAGTGGATACTTCCTGGCCGGGCGCTCTATGACCTGGGTGGCCATTGGTGCCTCTCTGTTTGTGAGCAATATTGGGAGTGAACACTTCATTGGGCTGGCAGGATCTGGAGCAGCCAGTGGATTTGCAGTGGGCGCATGGGAGTTCAATGCCTTGCTGCTCTTGCAACTTCTGGGATGGGTTTTCATCCCTATTTACATCCGCTCAGGGGTGTACACCATGCCTGAATACTTGTCCAAGAGGTTCGGTGGCCATAGGATTCAGGTCTATTTTGCGGCCTTGTCCCTGCTCCTCTATATCTTCACCAAGCTCTCAGTGGATCTGTACTCAGGGGCCCTCTTTATCCAGGAGTCCTTGGGTTGGAACCTTTATGTGTCTGTCATCCTGCTCATTGGCATGACTGCTCTGCTGACCGTCACTGGAGGCCTTGTTGCAGTGATCTACACAGACACTCTCCAGGCTCTGCTCATGATCATTGGGGCACTGACACTTATGGTTATTAGCATGATGAAGGTTGGAGGGTTTGAGGAAGTTAAGAGAAGGTACATGTTGGCCTCACCCAATGTTGCTTCCATTTTGTTGACACACAACCTTTCCAACACAAATTCTTGTATGGTGCATCCTAAGGCAGATGCCCTAAAGATGTTGAGAGATCCAACAGATGAAGACGTTCCATGGCCTGGATTCATTCTTGGGCAGACCCCAGCCTCCGTGTGGTACTGGTGTGCTGACCAAGTCATCGTGCAGAGGGTTCTAGCAGCCAAAAACATTGCTCATGCCAAAGGCTCTACTCTGATGGCTGGCTTCTTGAAGCTCCTACCAATGTTTATCATAGTCGTACCTGGAATGGTTTCCAGGATACTGTTTGCTGATGATATAGCTTGCATCAACCCAGAACACTGCATGCAAGTGTGTGGAAGCAGAGCTGGGTGCTCCAATATTGCTTACCCACGCCTGGTGATGGAGTTGGTTCCTGTGGGCCTTCGGGGCCTGATGATGGCAGTGATGATTGCAGCTCTGATGAGTGACTTGGACTCCATCTTTAACAGCGCCAGTACCATATTCACCCTCGATGTGTACAAGCTTCTCCGCAAGAGTGCAAGCTCGCGGGAACTGATGATTGTGGGCAGGATATTTGTGGCTTTTATGGTTGTCATCAGCATAGCATGGGTGCCAATTATTGTGGAGATGCAAGGAGGCCAAATGTACCTTTATATCCAGGAGGTGGCGGATTATCTGACCCCTCCGGTGGCGGCCCTCTTCCTTCTGGCAATTTTCTGGAAACGTTGCAATGAGCAAGGGGCTTTCTATGGTGGAATGGCAGGTTTTGTTCTTGGAGCTATCCGTCTGATACTGGCTTTCACCTACCGTGCTCCTGAGTGTGACCAACCTGATAACAGGCCCAGCTTCATCAAAGACATCCATTATATGTATGTGGCTACAGCATTATTTTGGATCACAGGACTCATTACTGTAATTGTTAGTCTTCTCACACCACCTCCCACGAAGGATCAGATTCGTACCACTACTTTTTGGTCAAAGAAGACCGTGGTGACGAAGGAGAGTTGCTCTCAGAAAGACGAACCATATAAGATGCAAGAGAAGAGTATCCTGCGATGCAGTGAGAATAGTGAAGTCATCAGCCACACTATTCCCAATGGGAAGTCTGAAGACAGCATTAAGGGGCTCCAACCTGAAGACGTTAATCTGCTGGTGACATGCCGAGAGGAGGGCAACCCAGTGGCTTCCATGGGTCATTCAGAGGCAGAAACACCAGTAGATGCTTATTCCAATGGGCAAGCAGCTCTCATGGGTGAGAGAGCGCGAGAGAAGGAAACAGAAAGTAGAAGCCGGTATTGGAAGTTCATAGACTGGTTTTGTGGCTTTAAAAGTAGAAGCCTGAGCAAGAGGAGCCTCAGAGACTCGATGGACGAGGAGGCCGTTTGTTTGCAGATGTTAGAGGAGACCCCACGCGTCAGAGTGATCCTAAACATTGGACTTTTTGCTGTGTGTTCACTCGGGATTTTCATGTTTGTTTATTTCTCCTTATGAACTTATGGATATGGTGAGATACTTAAAAAAAAACATGGTCTTTGAAAACAAAAATGTAACTGCTGCAGCTCTCAGGCATTGTTTATGCTGAAGGTTTTAGCCAAATTCTACTTAGCAGAAAAATCATCTATTTGCAAGACTATTTTCCCAGAGATGGAGGAAAAGTAAATCTGCAACTTATCTGAAACAAAGCAGAATGAATTGTGCAAAAAAAAAAAAAAATGTGGTTTTAGAGTTTTCCATACCAAAGTAAGGAGAGACCAATTATTCTCATAGATCACCTAGAACAGAACACGTGTTAAGGTATCATGAGTAAAGTGTCTTGTCTACATTGCCAAGTATTGGTAGACTTTATGCTGAAGTAAATTTGCTCATTTATAAGTTTTTTGTCTCTAATCCCTGCTATAGTTAAAAAACTGAATTTGTAGAGACTGTATGATTAATTACGTCCTGAAAGTCTAATGTGTTATGTAGTAATGACTTGAGGACAACTTTGTGTATGTGTGTGTGGTTGGTCGTTAGCATGAGTCTATGGATTCTGCTTGCCAAGAGAAAGGAAGAATGTTTTCTCGTGGGTCTTTTTGTACCACTTGTATATAAATGTTAGCAACCAGTTTGGAGCAGACTTTGTGTCCATTCCCCCCTCCATTTTCTCCTACTTAAACTGAACCATACTCAAATGACTATCAAGTCTGTAACTTTGCTTTTAATTGGGGGGAAGTAAATACAGTTGATGATCCCCACATTTATTGATTCCGATAAGGTTATTTTAAACTATAGTTTGAGAATTACCAACTCCCATGGTAAATTTAATGCTAAGTGGATGATGAATCATTTTCTATCTGTGTTCTGGCTGATTCCTTGTCATTTTGTAACATTCCTTGTTTGCCAAATGTCTTCCCAAATGGGTCCAGTTGTAAGAAGATGTCCATTATCATAAAGGAGAGTTGACACTGCTTATGTGCTGGGGTTGGCACTTGCTTAGTTTGTGAAACACTGTTGTTAAGTTTTAGAGGAACAGTCAAATTCTGATGTACTGCATCCTTTATAAGTTCTCTTCCTCATTTCTGTCTGTCTTGAAGATTTGCTGTGTGTATCTATGCTGCTACAGTCAGTTAGCACATGAGTGTGTTTCACTACAGACTGGCTGTCAGTCAGAGCACTCAGCAGTCGTCCTAGGGATGAGCGTGGGTTTTCTGTGGCATGGCCAGCATGTTCTTACGTTGCCATGAAGGGGACTTTTGGGGTTAGCAGTGTGCTTGTGGGGGATATCACACTTGGGGAGTACTCGGGATTTTGACCTTCTCTTAGCTTGGAGGCCAGTTGTAGCATACATGGGCAGCAGATCTTTTTTTTTTTTTTTTTTTTTTTTTTTTTTTTTTCCGGGCAGTTTCTCCTTATTGAGGATAGTACAGAAGGAATTCGAGAAAAATTTTAGGATGATGTGTGTAGTCCCGTGTCTTCAACACTGCCTCTTCTCCATTAGAGATGAAAAAAGCAGATTCTGTACCTACTTTAAGCTGATAACTTTTTTAATTGCATGACTTTTATTAAGCCTTGTACTTAAGGAGAATTATTACTTTTATAGATCATTTTGTAGATTTTCAAACTCAGTCCTGATGACTAAAAACAAAGACAAACAAACCCCTTTTTTTGTAATGCATCAACTTGTTTGCAGGTGATGGATTTCATTCATGAGTCTGATGCTGACCTTAGGGCTTGTCACATAGTCTTCCTGTCTCTTCTGGAGGTTTGCTGAGGGACTGAGTCTGTAAATGGAAGAAGTCATGTCTGTATGAATCGCATGCATTCCTGAAGAACTTAGAGTGCCTTGTACAATTTTTTTCTCCGTTTCTATTTTGAGATTTATAACCTGGGGCCAAATAGATAGGGACCGTCCTTCTCGTGAATGGAAAGTTGAGAAGTCAGTTCTCCAAATGTGGACTTGAGTTTGCCCATGTGTTTGGATGGGTATTGGTGGTTTGTGGCTGTCTTCTCCTAAACAATTCTTCTCTTTGAGATCACCTTTCAGACTTTGAGAAAGTAACAGAATCTTGGGTTGTCCAAATTTGGATTAAGTTGTAGAAATTAACGTTTCCTTTGAACTCATTCCTATGCAAATTAGCAGAAATGGACACATTGGCCCGAGTGGTCTTCCTCATCCTCTCGTGTGTATAGTGTAAGTGAATAGGACATATTTATGTTTAATTTCTCCCTTTTATTTAGTGTGGAGTCATAATAATTTGGGATACTAGAGTCCTCTTGCCCCATTGTTGTTGACTTATAGTAAGATACATAATATACACCATCATGTGTCTGTCTGTGTAAATAGCAGTAGGTCAAGTTTAGAGAACTAATGTTCATAAATAAGGAATGACAGTGTATCTCCTAGATGTTTATTCTCACCAGTGTAAATATCACCTTATTTAGTCTGAAGTCCCTAAAGCTGCCTTTCTTCCTGCTTCCCAGCAATAGGTAATATGCTAAAGTATGTAACAGCAGCCTCCTTTCAGGGACCAGTCTTAAGAGGTCATCCCAGAGTCATCCCAGTGATTGCTCCTGGAATGATATATGACTTTAGACTGCAAAATGTCAGTCCTTCACCTGCATATGAGTTCTAAACGATGGCATGGTCTGTAGACATTCACACAGGTATTTCTGTGTTTGTCAAAGCTTAGGTTTGACCAAGACTACATTGACTAAAATAGTGGCTAAAAGTGAGGTACGTGAGGCTGTTGGTCTGTGGCTTTGTCTTCCTAAGCAGCTCTTGTCTGGGTCTGGGAAGGAGGGCTTTTGTTTCTTTCTGTTTTGTTCTGTTCTGTTTTTTGTTGTTGTTGTTGTTGTTGTTTTTGTTTTTTGTTTTTTTTTTTTGTTTTTTGTTTTTTTGTTTTTGTTTTTGTTTTTTTTGCCAGTGGTCTGTAGAATGATTGATGGCTCTTCTGTGGGATTTCAGGTTTCTCATTCTCTCAGAAGATGGTCCCACCATCCCAGGATAAAGAGCTGGGCTGAACTCTCCCAGCTGCTCTTTCTAGGAAGTGATTGCCTATGGTTTTAGAGCAGCATCAAGTAATAGCACCTGCCTTTGACTCAAATTCAGTTGATCTTATTTCCTGGGCTTCCTTTTCTCCAGCTCAAGGGATCCATTATCTTGTACAAAGAGGCTGACCTGGTTAGACTGTTCCTGTCTCTTACAGGTATTAGCGTAAGAAATAATCAGAGGTCCTTCACTTTGTGACACTTCCCATTTAGGAATAGATCGGTGGAGTTATGAGTTCTTCGAGTGTGAGGTTAAAAGCCTTGTCCAGGGTCATTAGGAGTATTTAAATTTCTATACCAGGATTCTATCTTTATTCCAGGTGCATGATCTTCTCACCTCTGAACATCATTTAGTGTAATCTACAGAGGAGCCTTATGCTCCACCAAATATATAAGCATTGTCATTCATTACCCTTTAAAGAGTTAGGTCTAATTTGGCCGATATTGTAGTACTAAGATGACTTCATCCCTCATGCCTTATTCCCTTACAGCTCCATTTGGAGGTGTGAGTGTAAAGGGACCACATAGGTTTCTAGTAGTAACACCTCACCATTCTCTAGGTTTATGTTGAAAGATTTGCACAAGACCATTCCTGTTGAATTATGTGACTGCAGAGCCTTGTTGGTGCGCAGATGTTCTAAGAAGTAATAACAAAATCAAACTTTGAAGATGTGAGAAATACCTGTGTAATACAGATGCGAACAGATTGTTATCTTTAGCAGCAGGGGCTGGAGAGACGGCTCATTGGTTAAGAGTACTGCTATTCCCAAGGACCAGGGTTCAATTCCCAGCAACCATATGGCAGTTCACAATTGTCTGTAATTCCAGTTTCAGGGTATCTGATACTTTCACACAGTCATCCATGGAGGCAGAACACAATGTACATAAAATGGAACAACAACACAAAACTGTAAAGTTGTACAATCACATTCTTAAATTCTAGAACTCAAGCATCTGAGCTGTCAGCTGGCATAAGCCCCTCTCCAGGGAGTAAGGTCCAGCCTGCTAACTCCTAGTTTAATGTTAAATAGGAAGCATAGATACATTGACAGAATAGATGCTCACATGCTGGTACCTAGTATTGATAGCTTAGTAAAATGAAGCTTTTAGGCTTCAGTATCTGTAGGCCTTCTCATCTCCTAAGCAGAGTGTCCGAGCACTGTTCTGCTTCTCTTGTCTTCATTGCTCCGTAGCCTGCTCTTATTTCAGCAGCTCTGCTCTCCTGCATAGCGCCTGGTCTGTCCCTCACACTGTCTTGATGTAATGAAGTCTTCCTTTGCTCCAGTATTGAGGACTTAAGAACCAAATAATGAGTTAAGCAGTTAGCTTTTAAACCTACCAAACGTAACAGTAGCTAAAGGTGTTTGGGAATAAGTGTTTCTAGAGTAACTTTCTCAGATTTATATTGGTTAGTAATAATAAAAGCACTAGTGTTTTGGTCAGGAAACAGTCAGTAGTGAGTTTTCACAGACGTCCCTTTGAGGTGATGGTGACACATGATGCAGAAAGAGTGTTTTTTCTTTATTTTTTTGCCTTGAGGGTAAAGGTTTGATTTTGTTGCTATAAAGGGAAACACTTGTACTGTTAAGGTACAAGGCTGGTGCATAAGCAGTGACAAGCTGAGACCCTTCTCGTGAAGACCATCTCTTAATTTGGTCCTGTCCTGTTACAGTCTTGCACGCTGTAGCTGCTCAGCTAGCTGCTTTGACTCCTAGAGTGAAGTGAGCAGAGGGTCTGTGTAAGAATGTTGCTAGCTTTAGTCATGGTTTCAGTTAACGTTCTCGCTCTCCTGGGCCAGTAAGAAGGCTTTACTACTGACTGAGCGTGTAACAGTGTGGTGAAATTGATCATTCATGTTTCTGTCTCCACTCCTTTATAAAAGGTAAGTTTTAGTTGTGAGCCACTCATTTTTCTGGCAACCAGCAAGTGTTGGCCTGTAGCCTTTTGCTCACAAACAAACAAAGATGTGCTGTGTGTCCTTTCTCGTGCTGTGTGTCCTTTCTCGTGCTGTGTGTCCTTGCTGCTCTTGGGCACGTTGCTCTCCTTCCAGCGGTGCATCCTGCATGCGCTGCAGACTGTCTGAGTCCTCTAAGTGTAGAGCAGTGGTTGTGTTGTGCTAGGAAGGCTGTGGGCTCTGCTCTGCTGACACGGTTGCCCCCGCCCTTTGTTTCTCTCCCAGGCAGTGTGTGTCTAGGGGAAGACATGCTAGGCATTTTCTTGACAGCACTGTTGACAGTGTACACACAGTGGAAATAGATGAATTCACCCTACTCTCCTAGTGCTGCTAGATATATAAATTTATATGTAAATAAGACATACATTTAATGTTCAGTTTATCTGCATAGCCTAGGCTTCTGAAAATAGAATGTCATTAGTAACTTTTGTGTATGTATGTGTGTCTGTGTGGGTGTGAGTGCATACATGCGTGTGTAAATTGGAGACATTGGGCTCATTGGAATCTTCAGATGGCAGATGCTGGTATACACTGTTTATGATCAGATTTTGAGATTCGTGTTTTGGTTGGTGCCTTCTGCTCACCAGTATTGATATGCTAGTTCACACGTGTCCCTTTCTTAGTAGTAGGCTCTCTCTGTTTGTAAACATGTATTATAAGTAACTAGTGAAGGAAACTAGTAGAAAGCGCACATTTACACACTTTTCTGCAGTCTTTTGATTCAAGGAGACAAGGCAGATGAGTTTCTGTATTGTTGCTTAATTTATTTATTCATCTTTACCAGCTTCTATATTTGTGTTTAGAATTTTAAGTTATATTCTAATTTTGTGTCTATTTTAACTTCAATCTAGGTTTGTTAAGGACATCTGAGGAAAAATAGTTCATATTTTCATGTGTGAGGAGAGGCTAAAGGTCCACAGAAAGCACAAAGCTGTGTTCCCAAGCATGTGTTTCCACTTGTGAAAAGCACAAAACCTAATAGCATTCTTACTAGCCCTCAAGTGCCAGTCATAAACCCACCCAGTCTTTGTCCAGCGGTGTCAGGAAGACCACAGCACAGAAGGCCTAGGTGGTGAGCCCACTGTCACAGCCCAGACCTCGGTGAGCTCACTCTGTGTGGCTTTGATGGAGAGGGCTACTGCTTATATTTGGGGGTTACTAGGGGAAATGAGGCGTGCACACAGACACACAGTCTGAATCTGAGACAGGAGCAGAACAGGCAACAGCTTTGTAAGTTGTAGTCATTTGACAGTTGAGAAAAACCTCATCTAGAGGAAATATTACTTGTCAACAGTGCTCTAAAGACATGAAAATATTCACATTAAATAGTGCAAGTACTATATTGGTTTATATAGTTTATACAAGGTGACGTTACCTTTGTTTTCTTTATGTGCCTGACTAGACTTTTTAGTAGAGAGTTGGATCTCTGTGTTCTGAACATCAAACTATTTCTGGACAGATTTGACATGACACTACTTTTCACAGTGGTACTAAGACTGTTTAATCTGTTCTGTTAAC
Source organism: Rattus rattus (assembly GCF_011064425.1). Taxonomy (NCBI): domain Eukaryota; kingdom Metazoa; phylum Chordata; class Mammalia; order Rodentia; family Muridae; genus Rattus; species Rattus rattus. Next base: position 52,527,672 of record NC_046157.1, on the reverse strand, counting down.
TCCTAGACTCGACCCTGGGAAGCTGTAGGTGTGCACACAGGAATGCAGTTGGCATTTCTTCCCACTCAGCATTGCTTTTCCCTTGTTTTCCTTACCTCCAAAGAGTCGCATGTTTACCAGGAGTGAGAATGAGCCGTGTTGACTTCCGTCTACCTTAAGACTCAGCTTGCAGAAAAGAGAGCGCCTCTTCTGTTTGGAAACTTCTTCTTAGGGAGAGGCTTGGAAACCTCTAGCAAAGATCTTAGATGGCATAGACCAGTGTTGCTGAGAGACAGAGGCAGACAGACAGACAGACAAGGCCTTGGTATGTGCTATGTCTTAAAAGGGTTCACAAGCACAATGATAAGAGATTTTTCCCTCCAGCAAAAAGCTAGGCTTGTGTGCCCACAACAGAATTTTACAACAGGTGACCTTGAGGCTGCAGTGTGGGTGGGAGCTGAGGGGAGGAGTGTCCTTGGCTTAGCAATATGTGATAGTGTAGAGCAGTTACCTTTTAGGCCTAAAGACTGTGTATTCCGTACCTTCAAGAGTTTATTACAACTTTATGAAATATTTGTTAAAATTTCTTTGGCAGAAATGATTTTCATTTATAATTTCATGGAAAACTGCTTTAGTTAGACTAAGTGAAATGTAGTTATAGCAGTGTAAATATGTATAATTTCCTAATTTCACTGTGAGATCTCAGACTTTTGAGTGGCAAACAGTTCACCAAGTCTTTTGCTGATGGACTTGTCTGTGGGGTTAGTAAGATGTAAAAGCTTTATTTTTTTAATAGCAACATATTGTGGTAATGCTTGGTGGTGGTGTGGGGCCGTTCCTCCACTGCCCTTGTTGGTTTTGCTTCAGTCTGTGAGGGCCTGCGATGTTCAGACCCAGCAGGGCTCGTCGGTCCCTTGCTTGGCTGCCTTTCTTTGTCTAGAACTGTTGCTAATCACCACATGAACTGTTAGGCTTTCTGCTCTGTCATTGCTGTTGTTTTCCTTTTTTGACAAGATGGATATCAAAAATAGTTGCTGTGCAAAAGTTAGTAGTCTTCTTCAAGAAGAAAACAATTCCTTTTCTAATAATATCCTGTGAAATTGCTTCATTCATTCCTTTATTTTAAAGCCAAATGTCAGCAGAATACTGCTGTTTTTATCTAAATGATTTTCATATGTAAGTATTAATGCATTTGAAAAGATGTCTCCATTGAGAAATATTTTCCCCAGTGTATTGTCTGTGAAAGCTTTGTTCCCATTTCTGGCTAAGACCCCAGTCAGTACCTGGGGCTGTGCATTATGTACACGTATGACTTTAGTCTGGTATTGTTGTACACCAAGTCTGGTTATGATAGAGTAGTTCAACATTAATTTGTTGTCAGTTAATTTTTAATTATTTCCAGTTTACTCTCTGTTGTCCTCAGACTCTCGTTTTCAAGTTCCACTAATCAGGTGCATTTCATTGTATCAGGCTTTAGTTTCAAAGAAATTAGGATTTGGTGTAAGCCAGGTGACTTCCATCTTGAAAGAAAAACAGTTAAAACTGTAGATTTAAAATTGTTAATTATCCGCGACAATTTTACCTTGCCTATACTGTATACAACTGATTTCTAAAACTGTAGACATGTATAATCTTGGTTTACTGTGTTAAGTGTTGCTGTTTATTAAATGGGGAGAAAACTGAAGCAAATCTGCTTAAAGAGCTGTCCGTTTTTATTGCTGACTACAAACCTCTCTGTTCCTTGTGTACGCGTGTTATTTTGCCAGCTGCTGCACTAGCCTTCAGAAGTATTTGAAAATTTAAGATGAATATATTTCTTGCAAAGTCCGTTCCTTTCTGTGGTATTTTGTCCTGTAACTGAAGTGTAGTAATTATTTTATGGAAATGTTAGAACTTCTGTACCAACTTTGAATAAAATGAAAAATTTACACTTCTGTGACTCAGTGTGAATATCTGTCTCAAACTCCGTGTTCTGTCTCAGTCAAGTTCTTGCTGACTTTGCTCTTGAGTGTTTTCAGAAATCCCCCTGCTGCTATTGTACATTAACCATTGTGAACAATGACACAGATAGTGGCTAAGGTTACTTATGTGTAAAACATGGAATAAGAATATTCTTGGGTTTTCCCTTATAACTTCAAAATCACTTCACGTTTCAGGGAAGTTTGGAAAGACAAGGGGGTATAGGAATGTCTTCCCCCGAGTCTCCCAGAAGCTGCCGCCGCCACCTTAGCTAGCAGGTGCACAGCTGTTTGCTCTGTGCTTCCTTTAGTTCTTGGTTCCCTTTTACAGCCAGGACAAGGAGTCATAATTAGTGTAAAAAGCCAGAGCGCCGTTGAGTGGCTTTGGTCCAAAGACTTCAGATGTGTCTGGGTAGCAGCCTTACAAGTCTTACAGCAGTCTGCTGCTGCATTGGCTGTGTGCCTTTTGTCTCTCTTAGTCTGGGACAAATTCCTTCTCCCACCTCATGTTTGAGGTCAGTGAATGTGAGTGCCTCACAACTTGGGATCATTTTATCTCCTAATGATTAGATCTAGATTGTACATTTGGGGAGGGAGTACAACGTAATGGTAGTACGGTCTCAGAACTTACGCTAGTGGGCTGTTGTGTTATCCCATTATGGTTGAGATTAATCTCGATACTCGGTCAGGGCAGTATCTTTATATCTCCACTGTCAAGCTGTTTTTCTTCTGATAGTTTGTGATTTAAGGCTATGAAAGCGCTTACTATTCTCCATCATACTGGAGCCCATTGTTTTGAACACTTACCATTTTTGCTTAAGTTGGAACTGACAGTACGGAATGGCTATTTTCCTCATCAGTGTAGACTCTGGAGTAATTTATTCAGTAAGTCATAGACCACTACTGTTCTGCTGCTGTTCATGTGTTTCCAGATTTAGCTAATGGGACCTTCAGGAGAGCTTTTGTGTTCTTTTGACATGGTTCTTCCAGTGTTTGATGTGCCTGATTCTAGTATACCAGAGTGTACTTTTTCTATCCCAGTTGGGTCAAGCATTTGGTAGAAAATGGTCTGGTGTGCTCGCTCCTTGCTGTAGAGAATGGCACATCTTACCCTATGATATATATACAGGGCATCACCTACTATCTACGGTGTCAGTTCTTTTTAATGTATCTGCTGCTGCTGCTGCTGCTGCTGCTGCTGTGTGTGTGTGTGTGTGTGTGTGTGTGTGTGTGTGTGTGTGTGTGTGTGTTTGACATTCAGTATCTTCCTTAATTGTTTGAGCTTGCTAACTGTAGTTAGCCATCTTGTCCTTGGAATCCCCTGTCTCTGCTTCCAGTCCAGTGTTGCAGTTACAGATGGCCACAGTGCCTGCCCAGCTTTTACATAGGTTCTGGGAATTTGAACTCCAATGAATGATAATATTAACCCTTTGTTACAATTAACTCTAAAGTCTGTAGAATTAAAAGGCTTTTAGTGGCATATTTAGTGTTTAACTGAATATAGAATTCTGAGTTGGAAAACTAGAAGCTAGAAAACAGTGGAAATTTGGAAGCGTAATAGAAATTTTTTCCTGGCTTGTATGTCTCATGTTCCAAAACTTCATAATTAAAAAAAGCTTTGCTGAATGTCTCTGGTTCCAGGTGGGCTCTTTGAGTGTGGCAGCATAGCCCTGGGGAAGTGGGCAGGGGGCTCTGCTCTCTTTGGCCCTTCCAATGCCTGCTTGGGTTGCTACACTTCATTTTCTCAGTCATTTCCTCTGCTCAGGAGTTTCTAAACTGTATCTTCCAGCTAACTCTGTGGACAAGCTTAAGTAACTTCTACCTGGTTTCATTTTAAGAGCTCGTTGGCCTTGTGACAGCCCCTCTTCTTGCTTCCTGGATGTGGCTCTCTCTCCTGGGGCCCTGGCGCTTTCCCTGCTGTGTTACCCCAAGACAGCTTTTCTCTGTTCATGTTGGTCTTTCATGGAAGGCTTTCCTCAGCTGTGTGCAGGTCGTTGGCTATCTGCTTATGGCTTATAAGGTGAACAGCAGCAATAAGGCTCTGAGGGTAAGTTTTTGTTAGCTTCAGTATTTGGCCTCCATGGCCTCCTTAGGGGAAATCCTACAGTGTCTTTAGAAAAGGCAGATTGACTGGCAGAAAGCTTTGAACTGAAGGGTATGGCTGGGAATGTAGCTCTGAGCACTACTATAGTAGGAGGTTCTGAGCAGCTGCCAGGGAAGAGGAAGAGAGCCAGGGTTCCAGTTTTTAGCCTTTTGTCATGGCACCTACTTGGAGCAGTTCTTGTGCCTCCTACCTCTGATGAGTCCACTCCAAAGACTCCAGCACATACATTGTGGCTTCCACCAATTCTGTGTGTTTTCTCTCTGACTTAAGCCCTGGTTTCAGAGGCTGATCCTCCTTACCATAGGTTTCCCAGCTCCTCCCTGTGGCTGTCTCTTTCCTATTTTTTTCAGGGCTTTACCCTAGAATGTGTGTCAGTGTATTGTGTTGCATACGTTGTGTGTGTATGTGTTCTGTCATACATGCTCTGATAAATCTGAACAAGTCCTCTTCTTAGAAGCCTTAGTGGATTTTCTAGAGACTAGATTCCAGCACTGACTCTTCCAACTTCCCAGTGTGTCTTGTGTTTAGCCTTTGAAGGTTGACATTTTAGAGCAATTGCCCTGAAAGAATTCTTCCAGAAAGAATGCTAGCCACCGGTAGCATTGCAGGCATTTGCAATTCTACTTATGTAGAACTGTGAAGACATGATGTTTCAAAGGTAGTAAACTCTACCTATCAAACCATTTTATTATGACGCTTAACTTGCTCGGTGCACAAAACAGCACAGATGTATTGTGAGTGGGTACCAGTTTTCACTACATCCTACAAATTGTTTTTGAATACTGATTCCCCTTGGCCAGGTTCCTGTGAACCCATTTTGTCAACTGGTAATCTTTATTACCTGTTTCTGCTTAAGACACCACATTTAGTATGTAGCAGGTGTGTTAGGACTCAGCTTGAGGCCAACAGCACTACAACTCACACCCTTGTGCTGTGCAACTAACATGTTCCTGGAGGCCCATTGTTATCTGCACACTACATCATTATCACTACATCATTATCTTTCTTTTGCTTTTTAAACAGTAATATCTATGAAACCATACACGTACAAAAAGCAAGCAACAACAAAGGACCCCACATCAATGTGGTACTAAATAGAATGCAAGATGGCCACTTGTTTATGGAATGGGAGCCCACGCAGGCTGGGGCATTGCCTTGGTCTGCTTCTGTTGGGAGTGTGTGCAGCAGCTGAGTGACCTTTATTTTTCACCACCTTGCATACATGGATGTCTGCAAATGGCTTTTAAAACTTACAGAATATGCATTTGGGGATTTCAAATGCAGTTTTGAAAATGCATTTTCATTAGGAAGAAGGTCCATCCATCCATCCATCCATCCATCCATCCATCCATCCATCCATCCATCAGCAATAGAACACTATCAGTCTCCCAGAAAGTCCTTGTTTTAGGGAGCTTTATCTAAAGGTCCCATTACTCAGGTTTTATTCAGAGTTCTATCTGAAATGTTATTTTTTCCATCCTCTACTGAAATAAGTGTACTCGTAAGTTTCAAACTGTGGTGTAATGTACTCCATTCTCTGGAACAATGTCTTCATTTGTTTTCTGCCATTATGACAAAGTAACAGACGATAATTTGTGAAGAATAGAAGTTTCTTTGAGTCGTGGTTGTAACTGGGAAGTTGAAGAATGTGGTGCCGGCATCCCTCACTGCCACCTCCCAGTCCAGTGTGCTGAGGACCTTGTTGAGTTATAGCATCAACAGGGCATCGGGCAGTAAGGAGCTCAGAGTATGACAGAGCCGCTCCTATGGTAAACCTCTAATCGTCAGTGTATCAGTCATCTCCCAGTGGCCCTATTCCAGGTAGCTTTAGCATAAGATGCAAGGACAGGACAGGGTTTCTCACACATGCAGCTTGGGAGATATGTTTGTCCTTAGCAGGTGTACACTCAGGACACGAATTTCAGTTGCCATCTTAGGGTTTTGTTTTTTGTTTTCTTTTTTTTGAAGACAGGGCCTGGGAAGTAGTGTAGAGTAACCTTGAACTTATAATCTTTCAGCCTGAGTTCTGGGATTAAAGACATGGGCCAAGAACCCTGTGAAGATGCATCTCCATCCTTGTATGTTCTAGACATCTAGACAGATGTAGCTCATTTTTCCCTAATCTCTGCCTTGGCTTTTGTACTCCAGATCTGATACTGTTAATGTTTAGCTGGTAGTGACGAGAAGGGAGCAACACGTGTCTGTGCATGCATGGACACGTGTGCACATGTCCCTGCTCACATGGACACATGCATGTATACATACACACCACAGAGAAAAGTATGTGCAACACAGAGACTGTGCTCTTTGACTCGTTCCCCTCCAGTCCCAGTGGAAGTCTCACTGTTACACTGTGGCAGGTTTCCTATAGCCGCGCCAAAAGGTGTGCAAGGCTTCGGGTTTGCTAACTCCATTTTCATAGATTTTCAGAGTCTTTGAATTGTTGTAGCTCTAAGTTCCCTGAATGCTTTAGGATTTGAGCATCTAATAAGGCTTGTTGTTTTACACATCCCAAGATACTCTAGAAATTCAAAGGCTCAGTGACTGACCGACCACCCTCTGCCTCCTACCTCACCTCGGCTGCTTCTCACTCTTGCTCTCTCTCTGGTTTTGAGTAAGGTTGTGCATTTGCTTTCTTGTGCATTTCTGCCTTTCAGAAATTATAGGACTGGTTTCTTGTGTGCAGCACAGATTTTCTTCGTTATTTCCTTTGTTTTCTGGCTATTTAATTCCTTCCTCCTTTCCAGTTGGATCAGTTAGTAAGCAATTTTCACTTCTTGGCCCTTTGACTTGTGTAGTCATCAGATGCGTGTTGAGCCTCTCACCTCCAGGGATGTGAGGGTAAGGTATGAACTTGAAGGGTTTGGTTTAGGAGAAGGCACGTCCAAATGACTGTGCTAGTAGAATGCTCACAGGATAACTGAGGAAAGGCTTACTTGTCATAAACGCCTGAATCTCACGGACAACTTTTTTCCTAAAATTTTCATTTTACAAAAAAGGTGCTTTTTTGACCTTTGTGTGTCTGCCCTGCTTTTTATGGTAGAAGAATTAGTTCAGTACCTTTATTCCGTCACCTGAGCTTCAGCACCTGTGCCGTGGTCCAGTCGGTGGGCTCCTGTGTTCTGCTGCTCAGCAGAATGTGCCACGCCGGTTTCTGATTTGGTAGTCTCAGGGTTTTTTTTTTTGTTTGTTTGTTTTGTTTTGTTTTGTTTTTAAAGTAAAGAACACTTCTTAATACAGACAGCCACCTAATTGATATTTTTCTAAACATTGCCCTGGCACAGAACCTAACTAGAATTTCCTTAGGAACCTCTGTCTTTGCTGTCAAATTCTTCGTTGCTTCCATCCTTCCATAGTGTCTCGGGCACTCAGTGCTGTCCTTCACGTGGAGAGGGTGACGTAGGCGGTGTAGGTGGGGACTAAGTAGTGCACAGACACAGCAATCAGCAAGCCTGGTCCTTGGCAGGCTCCACCTGACCCCTGCTCTCACCGCCTATTTTGGGAGCTGTGGCATTTCACTTACTTGCTGCCATAGTAACCAGGACTTCTGCCTGTTGTCTCCCATCCTTTATTTATCTGGAAGGGATGGGGAAGATAGAAGAAGATGCTAGATTTGTGAAATGTTCTTAGAACAGTAAACATAGGTACCTGAATTTTGGTCTTGTTTGCTGATGAAGAAGTAGAAGCCACCTGCTAGGACTGCTGTTCATGTCGCTCTCAGGGAGGGCTATAGTATTAGCACAAGGAAAAGAGATTTACTCGTTAAATTAGACACAGAAAAGGTCTCTGTGTCTAAATGAGGCCACCCGCACCCGAAAAGAAAGACCCGTGTTCATACAGATCCCAGTCTATGATGTGTCCTTGTGTGTACATACATATACATAAACAGTGTAATGTAGAAAGGACCAAGGGAAGGTAACAGGTGTTAAGGAAGGACAGAACACAGGCAAAAAGGCGGTCATGGAAGAGAATCTAAAGCTAATTGTTTTTCTAGTTACACTTCTTATTCTTAATGGTCGTATCATTTCATGGTGGATAAGTGAATATAATGTAACTGAAAGTGAAAGTGTAAAGGTCCTAGGTGAAGCTCCATCCTTCAGAAGGCCACCCTGACTGCAGAGGTCCCATCCTTCAGAAGGTCACCCTGACTGCAGAGGTCCCATCCTTCAGAAGGCCACCCTGACTGTAGAAGTTCATTGAGATACATAGAGTATGGACTGGGCAAGGGTTTGTTTAAGGCTACCTTCACTTAGCAGTGTGACATTTACCTTCGTGAGTTCATTACAATAAGGTGAAAAAGTCTTTGGGGTTTCCAGGATGTCTCAGAAGGTAAACATTGTCTGGGCAAGCCAGGGGGCCTGAGTGGGATCCTTAGGACCTGCATAAAGGAAGGAGAGAACTGAGGCTGTGAGGCTGTCCACACGGGCCACCTCACTCCCAGACACACAGATAATAGTAAGTGAAGAAGCACTGAGCAGAACCTCCACGCGACACAATAAGCCCACCCCCAGGCTGAATTGGATGGGAGAAATCAGTGTACTTGAGAGAGACTCCCTCCCCACCCCCCTGTGTGTTACAGCAGTGTCCACTACAGGCAAGACACAGAGAGAGTCTGTGAGACCGTCAGAGAACATGCTGAAATACATAGTGACATACTCAGACAAAAGACTCACGCTACCCGCACCAAAAAGGATGAGTCTGACTGGGATATTGCATGTCATAAGCAGGCACCAGAGGACAAAACTGCAGGAGCTTACTTCTGAAGAAGCTAAATACCTCAGCCCCACAGGTAGAGAGCAGACTGATTACTAGAGACCAGATTAACTGAAGTTAGTAATGGATTCAAGCAGCAGGAGGCCAAGAGGGTTACTAACTGAAGCAGCTAAGTGGGTAACTGAGAAACTTAGCCACTGCGCAGAGAGTGGGGAAGATAGTTTCTGTGTTCCTAGCACAAAGTGGTAATATCTAGGTGTGGGTAAGACAGACTAAGCTAATGAACACTGCTGTGCTCTCCAGAAAGCTTGCATTTTTCCCAGCGTTGTAGGTGAGCTCTGAAGCACCTGAAACCATAGAAGAGTGCAGCGAGCAGGAAACAACTCGGTAGCCTCCACACTGACTGCCCCACATTGCAGCTCCCTGTCTCCCGGCTCTCCTGCTCCTCTGGTGTGCAGCCTGCTCTCAGCACGTTGGCTGATACTGTGTTTCAGGAGCTGGCTGGACTTTGCTTTCTCTCACCTACCCCTTAACAGTGGCTGTCTCTTCCTCTGAGCTCTGTCAGTGATGCTTCTTCTCATGTGAGTTTTGCTGTGCTTTAATCAGCCGCTTGTCAGTGACTGTCTCCTACCTGTAGCGTGCTCTGATGGAAGGAGACTGCGTACCACCCCTTGGGGGTAGATTTCACAGGGAGCAACTTGGGCGTACTTATCTGTGGAAAGAAACTTTGAAAACAGTGTTTCCAGATAAGTATTTTGAGCCAAGAAATAGTATTTGGGTTCTTCCTGACTCTCTCAAAATGACAGCTTCAAAAGGCTTGACTCCCATCTCTGATACTAGGGAATTGGCACCCTCCTGAGAATCTGTGCTGCTCCGTGGCTAGTAGCAAGGGTGTGCACACATACCTTCTTTTCTACAGCTCACTCACTCAAAGGTGTGCACACATCTCTTCTACACTCACACAGAGGTGTGCACACATCTCTTCTCTTCTACACTCACACAGAGGTGTGCACACATTTCTGCTCCTCTACAGCTCACTCACGCCTTGTAAATCATGTCCGGGTGGTGAGGGGAAGGTTGATAGGTGCTTTGCCCATGACTGTTACTGTAAATGATTTTAAGTTTTGCAGAGTGATCATTTGGATCGCCTGCACTATGAATCTTGCGGAATTTTTTGTCTGTTGCATTTACTGGGACGACGACTGTGAAAGTGTTAGATTTGTTCCCACAGTCAGCGCCCTACTGAGTAGCAGCAGGGGACATAAAGAGGAGCATGATGGGAGGACGCATCCCACCCAGCACAGAGATGGACAGTGTGATACTAACAGAGGAAAAGAACAGCCACGAATACTTCAGCTAGATCGACAGCCCACAGAACCGTAGAAAACACCAGTTCCCTCAATAATAACTTTAAAAGGTACTAGCATCAACTCACCAGTTAAAGGATGCAGACTAACTGGGTTAAAAAGTAAGAACCAACTATCTGCCACCTTAAACACACTTCCCTGGCAAAGAGGTCAGGAAGCTAGGTCAAAGGATGAAAGTCAGCCTACCCAGAAAATGGAGGATGGGAAGAGCCGGCATGACCAATCTCATACCAGAACTAGTCAGAAGAGAGAAACTACTTCTGATAGAACAGTTGTAAATATTGATGTGCTGAATCTTGGCCTTCCAACTTCTTGAAACAAACACTAAAGGCTCTCTTTCAGTCATTACTTTAATGCCCCAGGAGACTTTAATACTCCACTCTTACCTTCAGACAGGTCTTCAAAACTCAGTCAGCAGAGTTAAATCATATCGTAGGGCAATTGGAATTAACAGACATTTACAGGACAGGACGGTCTGTCCAACAGATAAGAAAGCATGTTCTTCTCAGTGCCCCCTGGAGCTGCCCATCAAACTTTTAAGGTACCAACACTTCTCAACCTGTTCTGCCGAAGAGAAAGCAAAAGTACTTGTTCTGTAGTTTTACCCTGATATCAGCACCACAGAGGGGCAGAACAAGGAGAAAAATGGCAGACCGTTTTCTCTGATGAACATAAATGTAAAAATTCTCAACATTTGCAAACTGAATTCAAGAAAAGTCAAGAGAAAAAAAAAAGCATCACTACCAAGTTAGTTTCATTCCAAGGTTGTAGGATGTGAATCTATGGGTTTAATTCACAGTATAAACATAAGAACAGATATCACATGGTCATCTTGATGATGCAAAAAAGGCCTTTACCAAAGTTTTGACAGTTCTGGGCAGATGAGAACCAGAAGGAACATCCTTAGCCTGGTGTAGACTATGCCGGAAGTGTATCGTCAGCATTGCACTACAGGAGAAAACAGCATTTCTTACACACTCTGAAATGAGGCAGATTTTCTCTGGCAGTACTTGAGCTCTTACCCAGAGCAACAGGAAAGAACAGAAAATTAAGAGACTAGAGTAGGACATAAGTCATGCCGATCTGTTTGTTCATGATGTGGTCCTGTATGTAAGGTGTGAGGCACTCTCTGAACTCCAGAAAATTGAGAGCTGATGTGTGCGTTAGGAAAGTATCAGGATACAGAGTCAACACAAAAATCAGCACTTTTTCTCTGTACCAATAGTGAACTTGCTAGGGAAGTACCTGTTCTTCATACATAACAATAACAACAAAAACTGTAGGGATAACCCCGCTACATAGATTAAACTTGAAAGATACCAAAGAAAGAAATTGAAAGCATTGGTAGAAGGTGGCAGATTTTTCTATCCATGGATTAACAGGATTAATATGGTAAAAACGGGGTCTGTTACTGAGAGCAGTCTATAGGTTCAGTGCAGCCACTAACAAAATTAAATATATACAACTAGGAGAAAAGAATTCTAAAATCCACATGGAAAGTAAAATACCCTATCTAGCCAACTCAGTCCTAAGCAGAAAGCCCACTTCTGGAGTACCATAATATCTGATTTGAAATTACAGTACAGAACCACAGGGACAAACACAGCATGCTACAGGCACAGAAGAAGACTTGTAGACCCTGAGGGATTGAATGGGAGAGTCTAGAAATGAGCCCATGTGGCCACAGCAACCTAATTAATTTTTGACACGGTGTGAAAAACATAGCGGAAAAGTGGTCACTTCTTCAAAAAATGTTACCTGGGAGAGCTGGTTATCCATTAGGCAAAGAGTGAAATCAGACCCTTGTCTTTAATCTTCACAACAATCAATTCAAAGTGGATGGAAGGCAGTATAAGCCATGAGATGCTGAGGAGGACGTTAGGGGAAGCACTTCAGAATACAGGCACCGGCAAGAACTTTGTAGAGAAAAGACTTTTAACAGCACAGGAAGTAAACCCAAGAGTTCACAGATGGGATTCCATGAAACTAAAAGGGACAGGCACTCTCAGCACGGTACGGAAGCAGGCCGCAGATGGGAGATCGCTAACAGCTCTGCGTCAGATGGGTCTAATGCTTAGAATGTATAAGGAAGTGCAGGAATTAAACACCAGGTCCCCAGTTTTGTAACCAGCGAGTGAGCAGTGAAGTGACCAGTGTTAAAGGCGCAGACGCAGGTGGCCAGTGAGCGTCTCAGGATGTGTTTAGCATCTTTAGTCATCAGGTACAGCTTAGAACTGTGGGAAAGAAATCAGAGAAAACGTGGTGAGAGCAGAAACTACATAACAGTTTGCTGTATCGTTTACTATTATAAAACACACACAGATAGCTACACAAGATTAGAAGTGAGCACACTTGCCAGGCATGGTGGCTTCTTTCTGTATTCCCGACATTTGGGAGGCCGAGGCAGCTGGGGCTGCCTACTAAGTTCTGGCCTAAGCTACAGAGTAAGGTCCTGTCTCAAAACCAAAACAAGTTGGAAATTACACAGAAAACACACTTTTACTTGGAGATGCCAGGAGAATTAAGGACAAAATCTGAGTTCTGTGCAAGCGAGTGAGTGCTGTGCGACAGGACTGCTGTGGTCACTCCAGCCGGGTCCTGTTGCTCGTACAGTGGGCTCAGGTCTTAGCAGGATGCCCAGAATGAAGCTGTCCACCGTGAACAGTTCCTTTCTGTACTCTGCCGCAGCAAGGTGATTGTTGGCTGTCAGGTTTTCAGCACACGTAGCGCACGGCACATCTGATATATGCTAGCCGACTGTTCGGCAGGAGTCACCGAGACTCCTGGTTAGCTGGCCAGGAGTTAGGTGTTTGAATATCAAGTTTAGTTTGGGATTTGGGGCTTCAGGTTGGCACAGACAAACTCTGCTGCTGCTCGAGGCTCTACTATAGGGGAGAACACTACATTAACATAAATCCAGATAGGCACCAAGGTTTTTACCACTCCTGGATTCTTCAGCACCACATAAGACGCTGTGTTGCGAGATGTGACTCAGGTTAGAAATGGCCAATGGAGCACTGAGTTCCGGAGTTGGTTTTGAGCCTATGGCAAATTGAGGCTGACAGTGTTCATCAGCCTGCTGACCTGTCGGCTGGGATTCACTTTCTAAAGTCAGTCACGGGCTAGGCTGTGATCTGTGGTGCCTTTTAGGGTGAATGGACTGAGGCCCTGCTGGCTTCCTCATCCCTTCACAGTGTAGAACAGAGGTTGGCTACATAGTAATTATCAAGTTTGGGGCCATCTGGTCTCTGTTGTAACTACAAATCTGCTTTAAGCACAAACAGCCATAAACACTTCAAATGCGTGAGCTGGCTGTGTTCCCATAAAACTTAATTTGCCAAAACAAAGTTTGAGGCCCTGTCTTTAAGAGTCTACTTTGTTTTGAGGTAAGGTATATAAAAAAAATTGTGTAACCTTAATAACCAAAAATCTTTTGTTTCTCTTGCAGTTTCTTTTTAAAAGTTATATCTATTTAATATGCATGAGTGTAGGCTCACTTCCCACTGTATGCATTTAGAGGGTAACTTGTGTGAGCCAGGCCTTTCCATCTACCCTGAAATTAAGTACCCAGAGATTGAGCTCAGGTTGGGCACTGAGTACTGTTAGCCACTGAGAATCTCAGCAGCCCTCAGGTGGTCTTTAAACTACTGACTAACTTGAAATTACAGCAACAAGTAAGTCCGCCATCGCAGCCCACGGGCAGCCCACGCACCTCACGTACCTCACGTACCTCACGCCGTGATTTTGAAACAAAGGGAAAGAGTGAGCTCTGTTTTTGTGTTAGGAACTGGTTTCTTTTTTGACAGATATGATAAAATCCCTTTTTAAGAAGAATGTTTCTTTGTGCTTATATGGTATGTGCATGTGTATACACTTGTGTATGTGGGAGAGCGTACTCCCCCATGAATGTGTGTGTGTGTACTTGTGCCTGTAGAGGGCAGCGGGGGCGAGAGCACGGGTTTACTTCAGTGTCTTCTAAGTTTTACCTGCCACTTTCATTTTTGAGACTTAGTCTCTCACCGGACCTGTGCCCAGAGTTTGGCTAGACTGGCTGTCCAGTGAGCCCCGGGATCTGCACGCACGCACGCACACACACACACACACACACGCACATGTCTATATCAAACCACTGTGCTTTCCTCTGTCTGGGTCCCTTTCCATGTGTTTTGTTAAACTCTTTATCAAATTATTAGCTCCTTTGGGATTCAACCTCTTTCCCACTGAGCTGCGGCTGATACACACTATCAGGTGCCCTGCCAATAGGCTGACCTCTTGGAATTTCTCTCTGAGTCGTAGTGTAGAAGGGACGGTGTTGGCACTGGTTGAGCCTGCTGAGGCTCTTGAGAGAAGCCATGTTAGTTCTGCCCCCAGATCCTGGAGCCACACTGGCCTCCGAACTCCCCTTCCTTTGTGTCTGTGAGCTGTCTTACGTCGTCACTGCCTTTGCTCTGTTGCTTCTTGTTTAAGTCAGCTGAAGCCAGTTCACTTGCTTTTATCCAGAGACCTCTAGCAGCATGGACTTAGTCTTTCCAATTGTCATATTGATTGTGGTCCTTTTCTTTTTCTCCTTAAAAATGGAAATATAAAACAGCCAGAGACCGCTGCTGCTTTAAAACGTACAATAGAATCCCTGATGGACCGAGGAGCCATAGTGAGGAGCTTGGAAAACCTGGGTGAGCGTGCACTCCCATACAGGATCTCCAGTCACAGCCAGCGGCACAGCCGAGGAGGGTAAGTGTCTCCATGAAGTGGATTCAGTGTGGGCTTGGGAAAGGACACTGTGCATCATAGAAGCTGTCACAGTGCTGCTGCCATGAGTTCCCAGGTGTGCTGGGTGACCTTCAGGTATCACTTACAAAAGCAGTGTGTGTCTCAGATTGGGACGTTACGCTGACCATGCCATGCGGGTCACAACAGAAATCCATGAACAGAGCCACGGCTTACAGGCTCCCGCGGGGGAGCTCTGTTTTCAGCTTCAGAACGTTTGCCCTCAGAACACCTCAGGCTCCGCACACAGGCTGAGAGAGAGCACAGACAGAGATGATCTGTCCACTGCACACAGCGCTTGGATTTCTGAAGGTGTGGTGTGCTCTGTCCAGGCCCCTCACTCAGTACTCTTTGCCTTGTTCATGCACGTCCTCGAGTATTGACCTAAGTCTCACGTTTGAGTTGTCTTGGGGACGTCGTCAGTGCACTGTCAGGGCACCGCTTTATTCCTGTGGTTTCATGGTGTGTGCAGCGGACTCAGGTGGTCCAGGAATTCACACATTGCAGACATCGTCATTGCCTCGCCTTGTTTTGTGTTCAGCTTCTTGTGAGGGCCTTGCCAGATTGCCTTGGCGTTGCTAGGAAACAGGAAGTGCCAGTGGCTGAGCTTCTCCCACAATCATAATAACAAGGATGGAGTGTATATGTATGAGAGGGAGGGAGGGAGGGAGGGAAGAGAGGGAAAGAGGGAGGGGGAGAGGGAGAGAAAGTAGAGGAAGAGCCCCGAGCAAAGGAGGGGCTTTGTAGTTCACTACATGTGTGCCCTGTGAGCAAGCACAGAAGTGGGTACCTCAGTTCACTACGTGTGTGCAGTGTGTACAAGTACCACGAGGAGGACCTCAGGTTTTAGGCTTGTGTTGCTGAGAACAGTCATTGTCTGCATTTATCTGTTGAAGTCCTGTTTCCAAAGTGCTCTATCTGAATACTAACTTACAGAGATGAGGAACAAACAAACATTGGGTGTGGACATCAGTTCCATGTGGGGGCCTTATATGACCTTTCCCTGTATAGACACATTGGCATAGCAATGGTGAGGCGTTCTGTGAGCGTGTGCGTGCATGCGTGCATGTGTGCGAAAGTGCAGGCCTGTGCAGGCCATGGAGCATGTGTGGATGTCAGACATGACTCTTGACTCAACTCTTGACAGTTGGATCTCTCTTGCTACCTTGTAGGATCTAGGAAGTGAACTCAAGTGGTCAAGATTGTGTGCAAGCTTTTCTGCCTCCTGAGCCATGTTGCTGGCCCCAGCATGGCACTTTCTTTCTGTATAGTAGAGAATGTTTTCCACAGGGTTTTGGTTAAATGAGCCTGTGAGGGCTAACATACTTAGAATTGCCTGAGAAAGGGTTCTTATCGCCTGCCTTGGGGAGCTTGGAGTCAGTTGGATTCTTCAGAGTCCTCAAGCCTCGCCTTCCTTGTAGTAGGCATTTTCTCTGTTTGACAGATTGCTTGTGTGTATATGACTTTTCTATGTTCCTAAAGGCAGCCATGTTGCAAGTCAGCTGGCTGCCAGATCATGGTCTTGTAACTGCAGGCTTGAACAGACCCTTCCACTGCTTGGGTCCAGTGGTAGTGGCTGGGAGCCTTTGGTCTCCTAGATCAGCTTTCCAGATGGAGGCCTGGCTTCAGTTACCCCCTATTGTCACAGGCAGTGCTGGGAAGCCACTGGTGTTAGATCACCTGGCAGTTTTCTTCTCTCTGAGTTTGCTCTGGTCCCACTCAGACATTTGAACACTTTCTCTCTCTTTGTGCCTCAGAGACTCAGCCCGAACCTCTCTGTTTGTTGGAGAGGGTTTAATGGAGTCACACATTGTAGAGGGAGCAATGGGAGGAGGTGTTTTGTCGACTCTTTCTAAAAAGGGCGAGCATCTCCCTGAGGCCTAGTGATACTCCACTGCAGACACAGCAGCCAGCCTCACTCCAGGACTGCACACCGTTTGAAGCTCTTTGCACTAGGTGCTGGAGGGAGGACAGCAAAAGAACTGGTGATCTCTCAGTGCTGAACTTGTGTGTCCGGTGGCCTGTGACTGGCCAGGAGACTGGGCTCACTTCCATGCTTGTAAGAACTCGTCAGTTGTGGAAGGAGTTCTGGTCTTACATTCGGGTAGATGCTAAAGGTACAGCTGCATGTGTCTGAGATGCCCTTCTGTGCACAGCTCTGCTGCATGTGTCTGAGATGGCCTTCTGTGCACAGCTCTGCTGCATGTGTCTGAGATGCCCTTCTGTGCACAGCTCTGCTGCATGTGTCTGAGATGGCCTTCTGTGCACAGCTCTGCTGCATGTGTCTGAGATGTCCTGTGCACAGCTCTGCTGCATGTGTCTGAGATGGCCTTCTGTGCACAGCTCTGCTGCATGTGTCTGAGATGGCCTTCTGTCACAGCGGAGCAGAGGGATCAGAGTAACCAGCTCTTGGGTGAATGAGTGGAATTTTACTGACTGCTCCCAAGTGTATCTGCAGCCTCCTTACTCCGAGAGCGCTGGCGCCCTCTCTAGAGGAGCTTGAGTCTCCTGCAGTTTTCCCATTAGCTAACATTTCTGTGTTCTTGTGTTTTCCTGCCAGCATCGAGTCAAGGCCTGTGCCATGGCTCCAGTTTTGTGTGTAGATGCTCTGCAGCTTGTTTGGGGTGGCGATGCTCATCCTTGAAGGTTTAAGTGTCATTTCCCCCAAGATTTGTAGAATTGCTCATTTTTAAAATGCACGAGAGCCAACAGATAGGAAGAAAAGCAGATGGAGGCTCTGTGACAGCCTTTGGATTAAGGTGGACAACCCGTTGCCTCTGTGGAGTCCCAGATCAGAAAGGTTTAACCAAGACAGTCTAGGACAGGCATCCACACAGATCGACTCTTGTCTTCGAGCAAACAGCTTCCAAGATGCTCTGCTGCTGCAGAGCCCTCCCACCCCTCCCAAACTCCCCCACCCACTGGGAGCTACTGAGCACTTGAGTGGAAAATTCCACTGTGTGCCACTAGGAAGGGGAGGGTGTCTGAGAGGGACAGTGACAAAGAATACGACTCCAGTTTAAGCAAGCTCTTTTTGTGGGGTTCAGACAAGTGGCGATTGAAAGAATGTGACCTTTATATCTAAGAGCACCACCAGGATACATTTCTTTCCCCGACATCTCTAGCAGTGGGGCTGGGGGCTCAGCTCTGGGCAGTGACATAGTCTTGTGTCAGAGTCTGCCCTTGTGGTGCTGCAGGGTGGGGGCTAGCTTTCAGAGGCATGGCAGATCTGGAAGCTGGTTCCCTGGGAGAGCCCTGGTGTGCAGGGAGCCAGCTTGGGAGCATTATTCCCAGGTTGGGCACAGCCTGCCCTATGAAGCCATTTCTCTAGGCCCTTTCAGATCTCTGGAGCCCTGATCCTTGTAATGGAGAGTTTGGTGGTGTTAACGTGTTAAATTCAGAGGCAGGAAGCCGCCACTGCAGATCATTTTGTCAGAAGCAGTTCACTGCTCTCTGGCCTTGGAACATTGCATCTGCATGAGATGTGCTTTAGAATTGTGAGCCTGCTTTGGCCCCACCTCTCCCTGCTTGGAGGCAGTGAGTACCTCACTTCCACCTCTAGTGCTGTTGTGCAACTCAACAGAGAAGGTTGGGGGCAGCAGGTGACAGCTCTGTATAGTTGGAACAACATGGGAAACAGGCCTTTAAATGTAAGCACGGCTGGGCTCTGGGTTCAAGGCCGCCATAGCACTTTTACCCATCCGGCTGCCTGCCATGTACTGTGCTGTCTGTGGACAGCATGTGCTTAAAGAGGCAGGTTTGTGTTTGTCATTAGACTTTTAGATTATCACACTGATTTTTTTTCCCCAAAATGATCTGTCCACTTACTGCTTCAGTTAATGGTTAAAGTAAAAATGGGGAATGGAAAGTAATTTGTGTTTTACTGGTACTGTTTATTGGAATGTCCTCTTTGAGGCCTGTCAGGCGGTAGCAGGGGAGTCAGAGTTGTAAGTCGTTTTACCATGAGTGACATGGATGGATGGCAGTGAGAGAGAGGGGCCACACACCAAGGCCTAAGCTGTTTCTGCCTAAGTTGCCGAACTCAGCAGCTGCCCCTTTGAGGGGCTGCAGTCCTGAGTTCGTGAGGTGTAGTTTGATTCCCTTGGAGATCCTGGGTCTGTCTTTTACCCTGGATCTCCTCTGGCTCTGGCTCTGGAACCTGCAGGAGGTTTAGGGAGCTGATTCAGAGCTGCCCTCTCAGCACAGATCTGGGTTCTGTGTCTTCACGGGCGGCCAGTGGTGCAGCTTGTCTGCAGGCCTGGGTGGTCTCTCTCAGTGCTCTGGGGTCTGCGGCCCTCAACTGAGCATGGATCTAGGGTTTTGTGGAAGTTGTAGAAACCTGGACTTCTAGCACCAAACCTTGGCCAAAGGACTGTTCTAAAACCTGTGCATCTGTTGCTTCAGCCTTCTGAGGTTTGTCTGCACTGCGCGTTTGCCTGAGTCTAGATAAATAGTTAAGAAACAAAAGGACACCATGGAAGCAACCCAGGGACCTTGCAGCTCTTTTTTGTGTGTGAGAAGCCATGGGGACAGACTGAGCCACTCAAGCATCCAAGTGGGATATGCCTGGCCCTCAAGGAGGAGGAAGAGGAAGATGAGGAAGAGGGGGAAGATGAGGAAGAGGAGGTAGAGGTCGTTTGGCTTTCAAGGCGAGGTGAATACAGCATATCTGCCCATCTCTGAGGTACTTTACCCTTCTCTATTGGGTGTTTCCTTTTCATGGAAATTTCCATGGTGTAATGAGGAGCAGGGGAGTAGAAACAGTTTTTGCCCATGTCAGCCTCAGGCACAGATCAGCAAAGTGATAAGCTTGAGATGACAGTCACATGCTGTGGTTGTGGGCACAGACCCACTTGCAGTTTGGCTCAAGCTCTTGTTTGGGTTTGGTTGCCAATGGACTGGAAGACTGGTGCAAGGGAGTTAAAGGGTAAAGGTCACAGAGTTTGATAGCAATGGAGACTCCCAGAAGCCACGAAGTAGCCAATTCTAGAGACCTTTGTGTATCAAGGATGAGGTGTATCTGGGAGTTGCAGCCTAGGGCCCTGGCTTCCATGGTACACTGTGGAAGAGGTCAACCAGTTCCCTTTCTGCTTGTCATCTCCTCCGATGAAGGGATTGGGCTGTGTTTTCCTATCTGTCAGTTATAGCCTATAATTCTGTGACTTTTTTGGTCCCAAAGTTGTCAGCAGCTTCATGTGTATCCGGGATTGGAAAGACCTGATTTGTTTGATCCTCACTGCAGCCACACACGTGGCAGCAGGGTGAGCTGAGGACGCCATAGAAGCCTCCGGAGTCTCTGGTTCTTACCATTGGACTGTGAAGTTGAGAGACTGCGTAGGAAACCATACTGGAGAAAAGGATGCTGGGCCCAGACTGGCACTCAGCTTCCTGTCCTCCTCTTCCATTTCCTCAGCTGACACATGCAGGGTCACTGCCTCCACCCTTTTCCTCAGAAGACGTTGAAGAGACGTGAGGCATTTTGGAAATTAAGATGCATTAGACCTCAAGGTCTGCACTGGGAGGTTTCTGGAACAGCTGCCTCTGTGCTTGCGTCCTAGCGTTCTCTGTGCTCTTACTGCAGAGTGCTGCTTAAAGCTTTGTGTGTGCGTGTGGATGGTTTGGTAAGCAGTGACCAGGAAGACTGGCCGTTGACAGGAAGATGGCTGAGCTGGCTGTTGGCATCTGTAAATACACTCTCCTACACCGTCAAGATTCTCCTGCTACAGGTGGGCTGGAGAGGTCCGTGAGGCAGTTGAGTGGAGTGTAGAGTGCACCGCCTACTCTTTAGCTAAAACCAAGAGCGCCCAGATCTGCTATTTAAATACATGGGCTCTGAACTGTGGGGAGGGTAGGACTTAGACCTCACAGAGGAAAGGCTTGGGGCACCACGGGGCTGATGTATTACTGGGCCGGGATACCACAGAATCAGTCCCTCCTTGTCCCCTGCCAGCACAGGGCTGTGCATGGCCAAAAGCAGGACACACAGAGCAAAGGGGGAAAAAAGGCCTCTTAGACTGAGTGTGCTCAGAAGACGCTGCTGTCAACCCGGTGTAGCAGGGATCTAGTTAGAAAGAATATTTTATGAATACCAAGTGAAAGAGCGAATAGACAAGAGGGAGAAAGAAATGGGTTGGATTAAAGCATCCCGCCTGCCACCAAGTAGCTGAAATGAAGTGGATGAATAAGAGGTCCTGCCGTCAGCATGAGGAGGTTTGAGACAGTTCCCAGTGGACATGCTAGACTCTGCTCCCTAGCCGTGCCTAAGGTAAGTAGTCATCATTTAGGGTTGAACAAATGAGCAGTGCAGAGATTGGAAGGTTACAACCCTCTCGTTTGTATGCGCTGGATCAAAACAGATGGAATTAGCCCTTGGAGAGTGTGGGGGTTGGTGCACAGCTCCCACAGTCATCACAAGTGGTTGCCTCCTCAGGGCACCCAAGAAGCCATTCCAGTGGTGTGGTGCTGAATGAGAAATGTCCCACACAGGCTCCTGTTTTTAAAGACTGAGCTTCTAGTTGGTCCTGTAGGAATGTTTAGGAAGTACCTGACTGTGGGCTTCAAGGGCTGCTCTCTGGTTTAAGCTGTATCATATTGGTTGACTTTTCAGTGTCTTTGCTTGTACTTTATCAAAGTCTACCTTTGGTCTGTTCCATTCACAACTTTTTCAATTGGGGCCTATTTTGTTTTTGTTTGAAATTACTTTGTTTATATTTTTAATTATGTTTTGAGAGTTCTTTGTATGCTAGATTCAGGTATTTTATTAGAGATATAATTAGCAAATCCTGACTACAGCTTGTCTTTTTACTTAAAAAATTGTCTTTAATGTTGACGGTCTCCTTTGTTGTGCTTTCCTAGTATTAATTGTACTTTTGTGCTATCTGCTGGATCTTGGCTTAATCCCAAGGTCAGGAAGGCTTTCTTTCTTTTTTTAGACATTTAATGTTTGATTTCAGTCTGTTCCATTTTTTGAGTTAATTTTCCTGTATGGTACACAAGTATGGAACAAAGTGTACTTTTTCAAGCATTAAAGACACAGGATTGGCGAACCACTCACTGCTTGTTGAAAAGACTTTCCTCCTTTGTCCTGTCTTTGCACCTTAATCAAAAAAAAAAAAAAAAGAATCAATCGTACCTGTCCACAAGGGTCTGTGGTCACACTGTCCGCATGGGTCTGTGTGGTCACACTGTGTGCATCACTGTTGCTTCTTGAGTCTTGAAGGAGATGCCGTTTGTTGTTCAGCCTCATTCTCTCTCAGAGGTGCTTAGCTGGTGTGGTGCATTCTTGGCGATTCTATTTGAACTTGAAAATTCAGTTTGTTGGTTTTTAATTTGAGTTGTTGAAACCGTGAGTCAGATTGGGGAGAATGGGCATCTAAATAATTGAAAGAGTCTTACCCATATCAGTCTAAACAGAAAGGTTCTCTGTTGTAATCTTTATTTAGAGTAAGAATATAGACTCCAGTAAATGTATATAACATGGGCAATGTTCAAGGTTAAAACAAGGGTCCCTTTTTAAAGGTAAAAAAAGAGACATTTAAGGCCCTTGGATACAGTGTTTCCTACGGAGTTGAGGCAGGAGTATCAATGCCGTGCTACCTATCGCCTTACTGCTCTGTCAAGCGTCTCCAGTGCAGTGCTAAAGAGCGGGCATCTTTGTTCTTTGTTTGGGGGTGGGGATATCCAGACTTGAGTTGTAGGATTTTTAGAACGTCCTCTCTATGCATAGTTTTTGGAATTTTTTTCTCAGGAATTACCATGAGATTTGTTAACTCCTTTACTTAATGTGGTTACTGAAGTTACCATAGTTTTCTCCTTACTTCTTATCCGTGCAGTGAATTGTTGGCTGGTTGTTTTCTAGTATTAATCCAGCCTTGCATTCTTGGGATACACTGATTGGATGTGGTAACGTTGTGCTTTACGTGTCACTGTAGACCATGTGTGGATTGCTGTTGGGATGTTTTCACCTTCCTTTGCTTTGTCTCCTGTGGTATTTGTGTTTGGTTTTGTTATAAGGTGAGGTTAGCCCCATAAACAAGTTGAGATGTGTTTTCCAACTTTTCCTGAGTTTGTGTCAGAGTTGGTACTTTTCCTTCAACATTTAGTGTAATTCACCAGTGGATCCCCCTAGTCTCTTTGTGGGGACGTTTGCAGCTGCACGTTTGACTTTTTATGGACACGGTGATCTACTTCTTCTAGCACGAACTTTTTCAAGGAATTTGACTCTGACCTGAAATGTCAAATTCATTAACAAACGTCATCCACAGTCTTCCCGTGTCCTTATGTTCACAACACTGCAGTCATCTCACCTCCGTTCTCAGTGTTGGGCTGTTCCTGTTTAGCTGCCTGGCGAGGGGCACACTAGTTTAGTGATACAATAAACTAGCATTTGATCTCGTTCATGTTCTACTTTACCTTTGGTTTAGAAACCTCTTCTCATCCACTTTACTTCCCTCAGACTGGGTTTCATTTGCCCCTCTCCCACTTTCTAAGATAGAAGCTGACAGCAGTTAGAAACTTGCCTGTTCTTCCTTGCATGGGTGGGTGGTCAGTACCGTGCGTTCCCACTATGTTTAGTGCATTTTCCAATAATTTGTTGTTTTCAGCTTTATTCAATTTAGAGTACTTTGTCATTTCTCCTTTGATTCCTTCGACTCACTGACCCACTGTTAAGTGTGTTTAAAGTGCTTTATCACATGTATTAATTACACCTGAGTGTGGGCTTCATTGGGACGTTTTTTACGTACGCACATAATGTGTATGTGCAAATAATGTGTTGATTGCAGTCCCCTCCCTTACTGCCTCTTGTCCTCCTCCCTCTCCTGCTGTCTCTGTTCTTCACTGCCAGCCTCTCAGGGTTCGTGTCTTTTCTGTTTGTCTAGTTGGTGGCCCAGTGAGTTCCATCTTGTTGTTTACAGATGTATAAAACTGTATACACATAACGGCCATATAGAAAGCACCTTCCTGCACTGGGCAGCAGAGGCTAGCCCACAAGGAGGAGACTTACTGCCCAGCTACTGTTGGAAAGGAGTGAGGTGGATGGTAAACAGATGTCCACCATGTGAGTGGTGAAGCAGTGCTCGGTCAGAGCAGGTCAGTGAGGGAGCCGTGGAGGCATGGCTGTGAGGTAAGGCTGCTCCGCAGGAGGTGCTCAGAGGGCCACTGAGAATACCACAGACCTGAGAAGTAGGCATGAGCACTGACGGGAACATTGGTGGGGTGCGCTTTGAGAGTTGGGAGAGCAGGCTAGAAAGACAGATCTCCACCAGCTAGAACATGGCCAGGCCTATGAATCTCACAGTCTCTAGCCACACTGTCCAGATCAAGCAGTGCAATGGAGGCCTAAACTCTGCCCCTGCCCTCCTGGTTTCTGAGTTATGATCTCTCCACATAGCCATAGCTGGCCATGTAATTCACTGTAGAGGCCACTGGCTTTGACCTCAAGTGATGCCCCTACCTTTGTGTCTTGAATGCTGGTGTGCACTGCCACACTTGGCTGCTTTTGAGTGTGGAAAGCAGGGGTAGGCAGTGGACAGTCCTTGTGACATTGCCCAGCAGGGTGTTGATAAGGTTCTGCCGCACAGCTGTCTGTCATACCATTTGGCATCAGCCTGATACGAATAATTAATGTCACACCGACGGTCAGTTCTTGTTCCTACAGGTGAGCTCCAGGTGAGTCTCTGCCCTTTGTACTTTTCCTTACTGTGGCAAGTGGCTGATGACCGGCTGGACGGCCTGTCTGTCTGTCTTAGGTGTACCGAGTCACTAGTGAAGTCCTTGGGAAACTAGAAGACCATCTACTAAATGTTTCCACAGGAAGAATCAGTAGATGATATAAAATCCATTCTTGTTTATAGGGTAGAAAATTCTATGTACGCAATCTCATGACTACTCTGTTATTTCCTGCTGTGCCTGGTGTCACAGCCTTCTTGCTGCTGTGAAGGTGGTTCCAACTAGGTTTTATAGGGACGTAGCAAGAGATGCAGTGTGGAAAGAGACAGGGTGTGCCCACTGCACTTGCAGCTGAGCACTGAGTGTGTGAGTAGTGACCTCCGTCTGGGAGAGTGTGGGTCACACCACTGACAAAGCAGGTGTGTTACCCTTCGGATACAGGAATTCACCCATTTCTGTCTTGTTGCAGGTATTTCTTGGTGGATTTTTATGCCCCAACAAGTGCTGTGGAAAACATGCTGGAACACTTGGCGCGAGACACTGATGTGGTTAGACCAAATATTGTGAAACACCCTCTGACCCAGGAAGTAAAAGAGTGTGACGGCATAGTCCCGGTCCCTCTTGAAGAAAAACTATATTCAACAAAGAGAAGGAAGAAGTGAGAAGATTCACCAGATGTGGCTATGTTCAATTCTAAGTGCACCATGGGTGCTGATAGGTTTGTCTAGGATGCTTTAGCCTGTGACCATTGTGCTGCAGATGGGGACTGCTGGCCGAGACCTGCTCTGACATCCCTGCTGATATTTCACCCTCACTGTGTGATCGTCAGGGTGCGGTGGGGCAGAGCAAAATGTTTGTCATTCACACTCGGTTGTCTTGTAAACCTGTGTGGAACACAGAGCAGAGTAATAAACATGATTTTATCAACACTGACTGGCGTACTGCCTCTCCCCCTTCCCAGCACAGTGCATCCCCAAAGCTGGCAGCTCCTTTGTGCTGTGACCCCCCAAACTGTTCTGAGCACCCAGAAGTTTGGGATCCGGGTGAGTCAGTTGCTGGACTACTGGACAGTCTGCAGAATTCATGCTTTTTTCTGTCCAAGTGGCAGTGATCTTTGAGGAGGGCCATGAGAGTTTGGGGCTGTTGGACCGATACATTGTCTCATCACTGGCTTCTACCTCCCACTCCACTGTCCCTCAGCTGGGAAGCCTTTGAAGAAGGCAGTGGGATGGTATCCGCTAGGGGTTCCCTGAAACAGTCCAGGGAATATTAGTAGAGAGGAGTAGTAATCTCTCGTCCTTGGCCTCCCCAGAGCAGGTGACAGGAGTGTCCTTCCCCTCAGACTTCTCAGATGGTCCCTGTTGGGCGGGGGGTGTCACCACGGTGACAGCTGCTGTGGCTCAGAGCTTGGGACTGGCTGTGTTGTCTTACACAATCCAGTTGTCTCACCACAGGCAGAGGCAGGACAAGGGACACAGGCCTGTTAGCTTGTACTGCCCATGTTCATGGAAGCCCAGAGAGCACCTGCTTCAGCTTCTTCCGAGCAAAAATTATAACGACTTTTTCTGAAGAGCAGTAGAGCAGGGCTAGAGAGATGGCTCAGAGGTTGAGAGCACTGGCGGCTTTTCCAGAGGACCCAGATCCAGTTCCCAGCACCCACATGGCAGCTCATAGCCCTCTGAAACGCTGGTCCCTCTTCTGGTTTGGTGCCCTCTTCTGGCCTCAGTGGGCACTGCATACATGTGGTGCACAGGCACATGCAGGCAAAACACCCAGACACACAAAATAAAAACAAGACAAATTTTAAAAAGCAATAGATAATTTTTTAAAAGCAATGGAGAAGAGATCATCTGGAGAAGTGTTCCACTTCCTGTTCAGTTTGAATTACCTAAAACTGCCGTTGCAGTCAGGGCTCACGAGCCCTCATTCACCTGCCAGGCAGCTCGCATCCCGTGCTCCTTTACGAAGCCCATGGTGCAGGCCTCCTCACCTAATCTTTTCAGGCCTTTAAAGGGAGTGTTGTCACTCATGCTTTTGGATGAAGACACTTGACATGGATTTGACCTGGAACCCAGTTGTCACGTAGCTGGGGTCTTGTACTGAGGACTCTGGCTCTGGTCTGTCTTGCAGTACTGATGTTACCTCTCACGTTACTGTTGCTGGGGGTTAGCATCCGTTCTCGAGTACGTGGCTCAAGGGTGGCACTGCTGATTTCTGCTCCCGCTCAACCCTCAGAAGACACCATTGGGCATTCATGGGCAGGCAGGTATTCAGAGCCCAGTGGCACAGTGGAGTGTTAGGAAGGAGGCTGGCTAAGTAGAGCGGCTTTGTGTGCTACTTCCTGCTTGGATGCTTTAAGATGACGTCACTGTCCTGAGTAATGCTATACAGTGGGCCCGTGCATGCCTGGGTTTGAGCACGTACCAGTGGTTTCCAGGTCGTGTGTTTTCTGTCAGAGGTAAATGTCCACTCTTAGCTGGTGGCACCTGGTGGAGTTCTCTGCCTCTTTAGTGAGCAGCAGCGCGCAAAAGGCTTGAGCACAGCAAGAGCGATGGAGGGCCCTCCCTGGAGCTGGCAGTCAGCAGCAAGGTACACAGGACCTACCAATGGCTGGCACAGGGTGTGAGAAAGTGAGACCTGAAAGGTGAGGGAGCATGACTGAGACCCAAGGCCCTGGGGGCCAGAACAGAACTGGGGGGAGAGGTGCGATAAGACATCAAGGGGGCCAGCTGTGGGAGTCTGAGAAGTAGACTTAAGAGGTAGGTGGTTATGTTGGGAACCTGAGCTGCAGAAGCCTAAGAGCTGGGCCTTAAGGCCAGAGCGCCCCATGGATTCACGTCCTCGCAGAGGGCCTCAGATGTGTAATCTTGACTATCTGGGCTACTCTGGACAGGGTCATCTTAACTGATAATCTTTGCTTAACCCAACTACCCTTCATAACTCACAGTTCTCACTCAGCAGATTCTGAGACAGTTAGGGTCAAGAGGCTAGACCAGCTAATATACGTGATACTTGTCCTCATGGCCTCAATTTCCCAGTGTCGGAGGAAGTTCTGCTTTCTCCCACATCTCCTGCGGCTTAACCTGCGGAGGTCCTGAGAGGCGACCCAGGCCCTGGAATAGCAGTGCTTTTCTCGGTGGTCCATGGAGAGCCAGGGTGTGATGTGCTCCCACAGAGGTAGGTGGCACATGGAGGCTGAGGGCCCAGAAGCTTCTGTGAGGCAAGCCTTCAGGGAGGTGTCACACACACCTCCAAGTCAACAGTTGTTTCAGCCAGCCCTCCGTGAAACACCAGCCAAGGTCCTGGGTGATCGATGGGGGAGCCTAAGGCCTAAGCCACGTTTGCCTTCTGGGTCTCCCTGAGTGTGTGAGAGTTACTTACTGTCCATCTGAGGTCTGTGTGGTCAGCCAGAGCTCAGTGCGAACCTTGTTCCTCTTCCCTCTTCATGGTGGTTAACCCCGTCTTCCAGTGCTGCGCACAAGGCATGAAGTTCAGAGAAAATACCCTCATCAGAAGCCACAGGGGAGGAGCTAGGATTGAGAGTCCGACTGCCCAATTCCCAAGGCCATTTTTGGCTTGAACACCCTTCTGGAGACAGACCCTGCTGGCCTGCAGCCCAGTCTCCTGCTGTGGGTGACCTCTCCTGGGCCTTTCTTGTCCCACACCCAGACTCAGGCTCTGGGCTCCTTCACTGTGACAGTGGAGCTGGGCTCTACAGAGTTTTTCATTGCAGGTTGTCAAAGGGGTTTCTGGAGGCCAGGCCTCTTGCTTGCTTGCTTCTTGGCTCTCTGTAAGTTCCCACAAAGCTTTCTTCCTTCTCTGCATGTTGCTCCAGGGGTGTATTTATATAGCATGCAGCACTGTGCAGGATACAGGGGTGCGCTGAGCAGTGCTACCAGCCAACCCCAGGCACTCACAGGTAGGAGAAGAAGTAGAACTACTCAGTACTGTGGATCACGGGCCATGATAGAAACAGTAGTTGGGATCCAAGCCAAGCACTATCAAAGCGGGAGTCCCGGGAAGTTTGCTAGCAGAGATAGCATCTCACTTGTCATAGGGACAACCAGCACAGAGTGGAGCTGATCAGGGAGATGGAGAGCTGGTAACGTCACTGTTTCGGGGGCTCCCAGCATAGCTAAGTGTGGTATGATAGATGGAGTTGATAGCACTGGAGCCAAAGGCTGTCGTCTGTCACTGGAGGCAAGACTGGCAGGTCCAGGCTCCCTCTGGGGTGGATACACTTTAGCTTTGTGCTTCCTAAAGGACCATTTGGGATAGCCAAGAGGGAAGGCTGCGCTTACTGGCTTGTATAAGATGTGCCTTCTGAGAGAGCAACTCTCCTGGCCGGTTCCTTGTGTGAAGTAAACGCTATCCTAGATCCAGCAGGGGAAGACGGGGCCGAGGCGAGGTTGTCCGGTATCCACAACAGGTAGTGGGGTTTATCAGGAAGTAGAAGTGCTTGATTTAGTGGCCCCAGCCGAACAGAGCATCCCTTGAAGCGTGTGTGGGAGCATTTGAGAAGTACAGGGTATTCCTTTTTGTGTGTATGATCAGGACTACTGCCATTTGGGCTAAGAGACTAGCAGAGAGAATTAGTCCATCTGCGGAGACCTCGTAACTGCCTCCCGCTGCCCATTCTCTGCACTGGGGGATTATGACAAGACGTGTTTCCATGGTGATTTTGTAGAATTCTTGGTCTTGAAAGAAAGTGTTCAGAAATAAATGAGCATAGAATTTTCGGCTGGAGACCCGCTCCAAGGCTCTGGCTTTGTCCCCTCCTCCCCCATTGCTTGAGCATGACATTTTGTCATTGTCTCTCAGCTTCATGTTCTCACGTGTCGAAACAGGAGTCCAGAAACAGGAACCCATTGGAGCCTGGCCCTGTCTACTTTGCTGAGGGTAAGCTTCGGCTGACAGGAAGCTCCTATGGCAGGCGGGATGAGGAAGTGGGGTGTGCTGACAGGATCTCTTAGGTCTATGGTATACCCTCTTCTTTCCTTTCTGACAACAGTTGCTTGCCCACCCTGGCTCCTTTGTGGGCTTCCTGGCTGACTCTCCCCAACTTCCTCTTTGTGTTGGAGTGTTCTAGCTCCGTCTGTCTCTCCTCAGTCAGCATCTCGCCAGCCCCTGGTTTTAAATACCTAGACTATTAAGGTCTGTTCTGGTTTTGTCTTTTCTTGGGATTTTCTCTGGGATCCCCATGACCTCTCCAACACCCTGCAGCCATAGTCCCCTTAAATCCTAGCAGGCACCCTGAATTCACTGTCTACAGTTTCAGGTGCTGCCCACTCTTCAGGAGACGTCCTGGGTCCCTTACTCTGCTTCATATCCTTGTCTACTCCAACTGAAGCCTGTTGTCTGTCTTCTCGCCTTCACAACAGCCAGAATCTAACCACCGGCCACCACAGGATACCCCACTGTCACCACCAGGGCCTAACTGCATCTTCCTTTCCAAGGACCATAGCAGAACCTCACAGCAGTTGACATTCTGGGTCCTAGCACTTGTCAGAGTACTTCCTGCTGTGGAGTCACTGGATGAGGTGCCTTTCTCCTCACAGATTTCTGAGTCAGCATGGGGGGGGGCATTGAATTCTGCCTCTCTAACCTGTAAGAACTCTTAGAGGGCTGGTTCTGAGGGCCGTTTTTATGGTGAATTTGTTCCTAACAGCTGACATGCTGTGTATGGAAAGAGAGCTTTCTCTGAACAGCAGTTTGAGAGGCTGGGTTCCCTCGGCTTTCCTGTGTTTTCAGGGGATGGCAGGGGTGGGGGCTTACAAAACTAGATCCTCAATAATGAAAGATCTTTGAGGTATATAATCCTAAGTCCAAAATGTTGAGTGGTATTCCACAGACACTGACTCTTTCTGAGGAAGACGGCGATGGGCTTTTAAATTTTTCTTCTTTTGTTAATAGTTTCTGACTTTGAAAACAGTGACTACATGCTAAAAAGAAAGAGAGAGAGAGAGAGAGAGAGAGAGAGAGAGAGAGAGAGAGAGAGAGAGAGAGAGAGAGAGAAAGAAAGATGTTTGGAAACAATGAAGAAGCAGTATGAGGGGCCACCCAGAATCACCCTGCCTTACAGATGCAAGTGAGCAGAGCTTCTGTTCTGTTCTGTGATTAGACAGACAGTAGGCCTGGTTTGTGAGGTCATCACCCTTGGGCCCTTACTGTGTTCTTTCTGGGCTCAATGGAGTCCCAAGGGGTTCTCAGCCACGCAGAGCAGATAATAAAATTAAGGTGATTGCCGATTGGATTACGTAGTCTAATAAATTATGGCCTAAGAGATGTGAGGATACAGCCTTTGACATGAAGATGCCGATCGGTTGTTAGTCATCTCCACAAAGAACAGACTGGGAAGGAATGGCCTACGGTGATGGAGAGCCAGCAGCCTGAGGACCCTGCATGGGTAGATATGGCTGACTGAGGGTGCACACGGGACATGCCATCTGTTCCGAGCCAGCTGGCTGGACAGTTCCTTGGAGTTCTGATTCTATGCTATCTTGATGAAAGTGTAAATTCACCTCATCCATTCCTGAACCGCCTGTGCTGGAACTTGGTCTGCGTTCTTAGCCGGGACCGGTCTGGCCTGGTGGCCATCCGTGTGGGAGCCCAGCCAGAACCACACTCCTGTTGCTGTGTCATGCTCTTGGACATCCGGCCAAGTGACAGTCATTTTGGGGGTCATCTAGAACCAATGAGTCTTCCCACCCCAGTTAAACAGTGTCTTTATCTAAAACTCTACTTACTCAGAGACATTGGATTCACGTATATATAGATAGATACATATGTAAATGTATATGTATATCCCCTTTCTGACTCTATCTTTGTATGTATGTATCTATGTATGTATGTATCCCTGTATGTATGTATCCCTGTATGTATGTATCCATGTATGTATGTATCCCTGTATGTATGTATCCTTGTATGTATGTATCCTGTATGTATGTATCCCTGTATGTATGTATCCATGTATGTATGTATCCCTGTATGTATGTATCCCTGTATGTATGTATCCCTGTATGTATGTATGTATGCATGTATCTATCTTTTCTATCATCTATCTATCTATCTATCTATCTATCTATCTATCTATCTAGTTTCTATCTATCCTATGAATCAAATAGGATCGGGGGTGTTTTAGAATTAGTATGGGATTTTCTATGTTGAGGGATTATTTAGAGATCTTACCCACGGCTTGGGATGTGGCTCGGTGTCTGCTTAGCATGTGTTTGGTCCTTGGTTCAGCCCCTTAGTACTGCATAGTGGTACAAGCCTGCATGTCCAGCCCTGGGGAGGTAGAGGCAGGAGGTTATCCTTGAGCTAAATAGCAACTGTGAGACTTGGGCTACATGAGACCTTCAGGGAGCTACGTGTTTTGGGTCTGAAAAACTTAAAACAGCACAGAAGACTTAGCTGAAACTTAGAAATAAGGCAAAAGGCTATGTCTTCTCGGTGACCTGCTGGGACATCGGCAGGCTTGGGCAAGAATAACTTCATTCCAGGGAACAAACCTGCTCTTTTCTTACAGGTTTGACTCTGTGTCCTAAATGTTGGCAAGCCTAGATGCAGTAAATATGCATGCTAACTTGTTGGCTTCTGTTTTTAATGAAAGATAACCAAGAAGGTCATGTCTCGTTCCTTGGCAGGGTGTTGACCAGTTTTCTCTCTGATCTGGCAACCGTTTTACAGTCGCTTTGTTTGTGAATGTTGGTGAAATTCCATGGATGCTCTTTGAACTGTCTAAGCTGTCCTGCTTGTTTAATGTGTGTAATGTTGCCTTCCCTATTGGAGGAAGAGAGGAAAGAAAGCTTTGAGAGAGTGGATGGGTGCACGGTATAGGATGAGACGGGACCATGGGAATGCTCTGAGGAAGATGAATCAGGTCTCAAGAAAGCTAGGCAGCTGCTTGGTGAGTGAGATACAAAGTGCTGAGCGCTCCAGTTGTAACAATTAGTTGACAGCCAGGTCTGCAGGAGAGTGTGGGTGTAGCCAGGGCCACCAGGACGGAGGAGGAGATTCCTAAGTGCTGCTAAAACTGTGATTCTGAACCAAGATCCCTGGTGGATTTGCTTGTCAAACTGGAGAAAGATATTTCAGAGGCAGAGAAATACAAGGGAAGAGAAAGTTCTGGAAACTGTAGGAGAAACTGCCCGGGTGAGTAGGAAGTAGACAGAGAGCAGGTGAGGCAGAGAGTGGTTGGGAGCCGCAGAAGCCATCTGTAGGGACACTGAACTGTTCCCTGGTGGTGACATGCTCTGGCGGGGTGGCCTCCATGAGGAGGAGGGAGGCTTTCAGGGGAGCCAGGCCTCAGCTAAGGCCTGAACTGGAAGTCAAAGGATGGCCGGAATGAGGGAGGGTTTGGCAAAGGGGAGTGAGGGGAACAGCTGAGCACAGGAGCTAACAACGGTTCGGTCCTACACAGTGACTTGTGTGGTGAGAAGCTTGAGTGGGCAGAGACAGCCAGGAGAGGAACCAGGGGGCTGCAGGGCAGAGACAGCCAGGAGAGGAACCAGGGGGCTGCAGGGCAGAGACAGCCAGGAGAGGAGCGGGGGGTGGGGGGTGGGGATGGGGGAGCTGCAAGGAAGAGGTACAGGCACTGGCTTGTGTGGTATGGTCATCTGGCACACAACTCCAGAACTCTTAGGTAACAGAGCCCCTCCCTGCGCCCTTCTCATACAGAGGTCACAGGGAGAAGAAACAGGAGAATGGTCTCACCTCAAGTATTACAGTGTGCTGGAAGCCTGCAGGGCCCACTGCACCACAGATGGTTAAATGCTGCTTCTTCCCAACGCAATGGCTAACCTGGTGCTGGGTGGACCTGGCTGTTGCATTACTCTACACTGTAGGGCCTGACTTCAGGGCTGCTCTGAAGAGTGTGTGGACTGTAACACACACACACACACACACACACACACACACACACACACACACACACACCACACATGCTACTTCCCTGTAGTTAGTTGGGTATGGGGGAAATAGCTTGTGAGCCTCTCTGTACAATGGCAAAACAGAATTAGGCTTGACTTTAGAAAGAACTTGCCATGCGAACCTTGTCAGCTTCCTGAACGTGAGACTCAGCATCTGAGCACAGAGCTCATCCTAGCCGCGTGAGGGCTATGACCACTTGATCCCAGGAGTTGGAAAACCAGCCTGGGCAATACAGTGGGGCTCTGTCCCACATAAAGCGTAGCCAGCATCGGCTTGTCTGTAGATACTGGTCTTGTGTCACAATGATGACACTCTCCAAGGCTTCTGTTCAGGCTCCTGGAGAGACGTGTGTGCTTAAGATGCCTTCTGCATTTTTGTTCTTCTCTGCAGAGCAGCTGAAGATGTTACCCTGGCTTCCAGGTTTGGCGGAGGCTTTGGTCATGGCCACCCAGGGTGCTTCACCCCCGCTCTGACCTTACTTTCTTGGGTCTAGAAAGAGCACAGGGCGAACCTCCCCCTTTGGAATCAAGCGGGTCCCTTCACCACTCGGCCAGGCTGATGGATGATGTGTGCTGCCTCCCAGAAGTTTCCTGTCATGTTCCGAGTCCTCAGGTTTGAACCTGCTTTTAAAATGTTTTCTTGCTGCTTATTTGCATAGTGTCAGGCTGGACGTTTTCAGTGTTCTATGAATGTCATGACTTGCACAATCCAAGATGGCTACACGGGAATTCATCTTACCGGACCACTGTCATCTGTGCCATCTGCCCCTGCCCAAATGGTACGTGTAGCTGGACTTAAATATAGGCGTGCGCTTCTATCTATGTTTCTGGGAGAGAAAATAGAATCACATAAGAGGGCCCAGCCCCTACCCAAATTGCGCTCAATTTAGGGCACAGGCTTTGATCAAACCATCTTGCGTCTGCTTCAGTGAGGCAGATGAAAGGGAAGCAGGTCTTTCTGACTCCTAACGCTCTCCAGGAAGGGCGTGGGGAGCACACCCTTTTCCCTATCATCTTTTCTCTCTCCAGTCGCCCTAGAAAGCATGCTACCCGTGTAGAGAAACCGGAAGCCAAGCACACTGCTGGTGTGAACGAGGAGTGATGGTGGCTGATGAGAGCAGGCTGGCAGGTCCTGAAGTGTTGCACATAGAGCCAGTGCATGATCCAGCAGCTTTGAGCCTGGAAGAACTGAAACGCACCCGCCCAGAAGCCTGTACTCGAGAGTCCGTGTGTTCCTAATAGCCAGAACGGGAGACATCCTGACT
This sequence comes from Rattus rattus, assembly GCF_011064425.1. NCBI lineage: Eukaryota > Metazoa > Chordata > Mammalia > Rodentia > Muridae > Rattus > Rattus rattus. Next base: position 52,492,920 of record NC_046157.1, on the reverse strand, counting down.
GCCCCTCAGCCGCGGGACAGACACAGTTACCTGCTGACCTAGCCACACAAGTGGTAGGTTATCTGCAGTGAGGACCAATGTAAATTTGGTACAGCAGTCATTGTCTAGAATTCCAGCCCTCCACGGGTGCACGCAGAAAAGGCAGGAGTTCAAAGCCAGCCTCAGCTACATAACAAGACCCTATCTTAAAAACACAAAGGACCGGAGAAATAGCTCAGTAGCTGAAAGTTCTAGCTATGCAATCCTGAAGGCCAGGGTTGGATCCTCAGACTCCACCTAAAAAACTGATGTGTTAGCATGCATCCCTAATGCCACCGTTCCTATGGCGAGATGGGGAGATGGTGAGACGGGGAGATGGGAGATGGAGTCAAAGGCACCAGCAGAAGCTCAAGGGCCACAGAGCCTGGAGCCTGCAATACAACGCCAGCAGCAAGAGAGGTCTTTCTTTGACAGAGCAGAAGGTGAGGGCAGGCTCCACATGCACAGTGTAGCACACATGCTTCTGTGCACACATGTGCACATATACACTATGAGTACTAATAACAAGAACTAAAATAGAACCACTGATTAATGAATTAAAGAGGGATGCAGTACCAATTCATGTTGTAACACGTAAACATGTAACATGCTACATGTTGTCACGTATATAAACCTCAAGAATAGAGCAATAGGAAGAATCTAGTTCCCAAAAGAGCATATTTAGATGAAACATGCCAGAGGTGAATCCAGAGGCCGAGGGGAGATTCGTTCTATGGTAACAGAACTGTTTTAAATTCGGTTGTGGTGACAGTTGCCCCATGGTGGCCATAAAAGCAATAGAACTATACAATAGAAGTTTGTAGACGGTCTGGCCTCTGGATTATAGCTCAGCAGAACTGTTGTTGTTGTTGTTGTTGTTAAGAGAAAGGTCCTAGAACCCCATGTTGATGTGGAAGTGACAGAAGATGTGGAAATAACCCCAGCTTGTTTGGGGGACTTGACTTTGATTTCCTTGGGAGTTTGGGTTGTGTGACACTGAAGTAAGTCAGAACCTCCAGGGATCTCAAGGAGAAGAGATGGGCGTGTGGTGCCGCCTAGAATGTACCTCAGGCTGGCTGCACCTGACTGTCTACAGATTCACAGACTGGATAGGGTAGGGTGAACCCATATGTCTTCACCTCCTGAAATCCCACACACATGAAGCTGCACCAGCAACACCCTCTGATCTAGACCAGCAACACTCCCCAACCTAGACCAGCAATACTCCCTGACCTTTCATTCCAAGGTACTGACTCACTAGGAATTTTAGGAAGATTTTTTAAACCTAAAAAGAAAAATTTGCCAGTGGAGTAGTCTTTTCTCCTTCCCATTTTCGTCAAGGACCCTATTTATGGTTAAACATGGGGTAACTAACGATACCTCCTGCCCCCAGGGTGGCTTCAGTTTGGAGAAGAAAGCTTACACCACGGTCTGGTTTTGATCCTTCAGATCGACTTGTTTCCTGGCACCTTAGGAGAAAGTTTGAGGCTGAGGGAATGGGTATAAATTGGTGGCACTTGGGACTTGTGCTGGCTGTGGATGGTGTACCTTCAAACCAGCCAGACCTGATGAGGAGCAGCTCAGTAAGGGCTTGCTTCAGATAGCAGGCTAGCCCCAGGCAGGCAGGCTAGCCCCAGCATCACTGTCAGTCTAAGCAATCCCATGGTGAGTCCAGTTTCTAAGGCCGTGAAGTGGAGTTTATCTTCTGTCCTTCTTGATGATCTCCTAGAGTCATGTTCTTCCCTCTCTGTGTTGTCGTAAAATTATAAAAAATAAATGGCTATCTCTTACCCCCACCAGATCCAGCACCACAGTGCCCCAAGATACCTGCTAGATATCTTGCCAGAAACACACATCCCAATTCCATGGCGGCCCAGTGTCTCTGCAGCCACACACTCTCCCAAACTCAAATCACCACAAGAAAGAACACACAACACAATAACCTCTGATCCAATTGACAAGATATAATTGCCCACCTAAACATGCAAAGCCCTGTACACATCCATCCCTTAAGAATATTCATAGCAACCTGTAAATGCACAGAGTGGAATTGTAACGTCAGCCTCCATGTTCTCTCTGTGTCTCCTCCAGTTTCCCACCTCCTTCCATTCCAGGCTCCTCCTCTTCCTTCAAACTTTTCTCCCGCCCATCCTTCCTTCTCATCCAATGACAGGCCTCGTTCTATCTTGTACCTGCCCCACCCGTATGACATCATCCCACATCTCTGCTCTGCTGATAGGTCACCCCTGGGTTAACATTTCTGCAAACCTGCAGTCAACATTCACCTTTGTGCCTGCTATGCTGGCTAATTTTGGAGGCAACCAATTGGATTCCGAAGTGCGTATGATGGTGAGGAGCACCGTTGGGTATGTCTTGAGGGTGTCTTTAGAGAGGATGAGCTGAGGAGGGGAGACCCACAGTACCCCACAAATCAGGGTCCTAGGCTGAATAACAGAGTAAAAGGTAAAGAACATACTGAGTGCCAATGATGTCAGCTCTCTGCTTTATGATTGGTCCAAACGTGAGTAAGTAGCCTCATGCTCCTGCCGCCATAGCTGTGATGGTTGAATAAGAATGTTCCCCATAGGCTCATATTTTTGAGTGCTTCGTCACCACTGAACTACCAAGTGGTACTATTTGGAAGAATTAGAAAGATTAGGAGGAGGTGTGGACTTGTTGGAGAAAGTGTGTCACTAGCGGGTGGACTTTGGGGTTTCAAAAGCCCATACCAGGTCTCTCTCTCTCTCCCACTCTCCTGTCTATGCCTGTCTGCCTGTCTGTCTGTCTATCTATCTGTGTATGGATCAGGATGTAGCTCTCATCTACTGCTCCAGTACCTTCCTGGACACTGCCATGCTCCCAGCCATGATATAATGAGGTAAGCCTCTGAAACTGTAAGGAAGTAAATGCTTTCTCTACCATAGTTGCTGTGGTCATAGTTTCTCTTTGCAGCAATAGAACAGTGACCAAGGCAATGGCTAAGAGCTGCTTCTGCCTTCCTGCTTTCCCCAACCTGATGGACTGACCCAAAAAAATCAAGAGGCAAAGGAAACTTTCTCCCATGAATTGCTTCTTGTATTTGGTCATGGCAATAAATTAGCTAATTCAGAAAATTGGTACCAGGAGTGGGGCTACTACTTTGATAAACCATCCTTGTGGTTCTTAGGTCTTTAGAACAAGTTTGTGGGAATCATGTGGAAGCTTCTGAAGCTGTGGGTTACAGAAGTCCTAGAATTCTGGGCTTGATGGGAGAGTCCCATGGGAGTTCAGGATCCCAGATGCCAATAGAAATGTGGACAGTGAAAGTCAGGCTCATGAAGTCTTAGAGGTGAACAAGGACTGTACCAGGAACTGTGCTGGAAGCCATTCGTGTAACAGTTTGGCAAAGCACCCAGCTGTGTTCTGCCCATGTTGTAAAATTCGAAGTGAGACTGATTTGAGAAACAATAAACTAAATTGTTCAGTGGAGGGAATTTCAAGTCAGTGTAACATTCAGGGCATGGCATGGCTGTCACTGGCTGATTTTTTAATAAGACTTTTAATGAAACTTCAAGGCACAAAATAGAGCCAGGAAAGGGCATGGACACTATTAAAGTTGTTGGCAACAAGGAAGCCGTAATTATTAAAGACTTTTAACATTAAATGTGCCGTTAAAGAGACACTTTGCACTGAGACTATAGGAATAATGCTTTGAATGGAAGACCCAAGAATTAACTGTGCAAACTGACTTGAAAAGAGAATCCCAAAGACAGCATCTAGGGCACCCTGTTCAAATCAGCCAGGAAAGCAAGCAGAGGCCACTGCAGCTGCAGTTGTTCTGAGGGAGCCAGATATGTAGAGGGGCAGCAAATCATGGTCCTCCACATGGTCCTGGCTTTGCAGGTGTACAAGGTAGGAGGTGAGGAGACCAGGAAGCTTTGCGCCAAGGTCCAGAAAGCCCAGGCAGCATGTATCAGGGTCATATGCATTTGTGGGATTCCCGAGTGTGAAGATGAAGCTTGAGTGGTAGTAGAGACTGGAGTTACAAGGGCCACGAAACACTGAGGAGAGCTGCAGACACAAAATGGAGCCAGCCTGAGAGAATGACCACATGTGTAGCTCATGACAGAACTGGAGGTGGGGTTCTCAGGCATCTTAATCAGGGTTTCTATTCCTGCACAAACATCATGGCTAAGAAGCAAGCTGGGGAGGAAAGGGTTTATTCAGCTTACACTTCCATGCTGTTCATCATCAAAGGAAGTCAGGACTGGAACTCAAGCAGGTCAGGAAGCAGGAGCTGATGCAGAGGCCATGGAGGGATGTTACTTACTGGCTTGCTTCCCCTGGCTTGCTCAGCCTGCTTTCTTATAGAACCCAGGATCAACAGCCCAAGTACAGCACCACCCACAATGGGCTGGGTCCTCCCACCTTCACCACTAGTTGAGAAAATGCCTTACAGCTGGGTCTCATGGAGGCATTTCCTCAAGGGAGGCTCCTTTCTCTGTGATAACTCCAGCTTGTGTCATGTTGACACACAAACCAGCCAGTACACCGGGCTTGGGGTCTGAGGAGAACCAAGAGGAAATAGAGAAGGAGGACACCATGGGGTAGGAGAGCTGTAAAAGCATTTCCATGAGGGTTGGCCAATAGAAGTTAAAAGCAGCCCAGACGGCACATGGCAAATTATAATTCGGGGAAGTAGATTCTAACAGCTTAGAGGGTGGATTTCTGCGCAGCTCTAGTGCTGATTAAGGCTTATTATAATAATAAAAGTTGTGTCTTTTTTACCAGGGAACTAAATGTTCAAAGGCTGGGTAGAAGCCCCCAGTTGAGATTAAGTAATTTCTTTGACACTTTAGCTTCTAAAAAGTGTTGAAACGTTGAAGAATATGAGGATATTTGAAGTTAGACTGGAGATACTTTGTATTGTGAGGTGATACACTTATGGGGCCAGGGGTGAAGCATTAAGGTTTAGATGTGAAATAACCTTGAAAGACTCATGTGTTTGTGTGCTTGGTTCTCAGCTGGTGGCACTGTTTGAGGGAGCTTGTTGACCTTTAGGGGTGAAGCCTTGCTGGAAGACAGAGTGTCTTCAGAGCTTTAGCTCAGCCCTGCTTCAGATCTGACCATATGTTTCCCATCCCACCAAGACAGGAGGAGACAAGTAGACCCAGCCACAAGCTCCACTGCCCCAGATCCAAGCTGCCATGGAGCCACACTGCTCCCATTGCCACGGAGCCACACTGCCACGGAGCCACCTTCCCCCATTAAGTGCTCGAGCCCAGCATTTTGTCACTGTAGTGAGAAAAACAATGCACACCTTGGGTGTGTTTGGGCCATGAAGCAAGCCGCTGTAGTCTAGAAGGCTAAAACAATAGAAGCTTATTTCCTAAAGGCCAAAGCTGGAGACATCGGCAGCTTTCATTTCTCCCAGGGCCTCTTCCCACAGCCACCTTCCTGTGACCTCTCCCAGCCTTTTCCCTGTGCACACATTCCCAGATCGCTTTCTCTGTGCCCAAGATCCCTCTTCCCATAAGGACCTCACTTAACCCTGTAGAACCCTATCCCCAAATACAGCCATGTGGAACTGGCCATTAGGCTTTCGGGCAAGCACCTTTACCGACTGAACCATGGAGCTGGCCCCTGAAACCACAGTTTTAAACGACTATCCAAAGGTCTGTGTACGTACCCACAGCAGAGTCTTATTCCCACATGTACAAAATGAGAGGATTCTTCACTCTGGCTGTATACCAGAGTCCATGTGTAGAACTCAAGGGGGCACCTGGACTGGGGTCTTTGATGGAGGTCACCAAGCTGGAAGACTGAAGGAGATTTAGGGTTTCGACGACCTTCAGTGGATGCCAGCGTGATGCAGTGAAATGATATGGTCCCTTTGTTGGTTTCCACGGCTTCAAGTGCTCACTAAAGCCCCATCCTGGTGGTTCTGAAGCACTCGCTCCCCATGGCTCACACTCCTGATGCTCTACTTTCCTGACTTACAAGCTTGCCTTTCCAAACCCGCTAAAGACACACACACATACACCCCTCACAGGAAACTTTCCTGAACCCAAACCAGCCTGGTGTTCACCAAGGCTTCCCAGGAGGCCGGCCCTGGCCCCCAGCATTAACAATCCTGGTTCTGAACATGTATCAGTGCATCAGCTCCCCACTCTCGACACGATGCCTTCCTGCACCACGGAACTCTTCATCATCTGAGGAGTCTTATAATAGAACCATGGTTTCAAATGCATGAGACAGCAAGCACATTGGGTGCCATTTCTCATAAACTGCACAAGCATATTCCAGACTTGAATACTACCATGAAACTCATACAGAATGCATGAAAGAACCCGAAAGCCAATGCCAGCATCTGGGCAAAGACGACAAGTCTCAGGTCTTGCTAATCTCCTCCAGCATTACCTGGCCTAAAATTCAGGCCAGCCTGAGACCCAGACCCATGCACTGGTACACACAGAGTTCCTGGATGGCTCTCTAGCTTGGTTTAAGGAGCAGGAAGAGGGTCTTCTAATAGTTGAGAAATAAGACAATTCCATATTGCTTTCTTCCTCCTCCTCCAGCTCCCCTCACCCCATGTCCCAATCAGTCCTTGATGTCTGGGGCACAAGACCTCTCAGGAAAATTCAGAGAAAGGAATATTCCTTGTGAAGAGAGAAGCTGCAGACACAAGAGGGAGAGCGTGTTCGATGTTACCTTGACACAAGCTAAAGTCATCTGAGAGGTGGGACAGTGAGATCTCTATGAGTTCGAGGCCAGCCTGGTCTACAGATCGAGTTCCAGGACAGCCAGGGTTATATAGGAAAACACAATCTCAAAAAAGAAAAAAAAAAAGAAAGAAAGAAAAAGAAAAAGGAAAAATAAAGAAAAGAAAAAGGAAAAAAAGAAAGGAAAGAAAGAAAATGCCTCCCTAAGATCTGGCTTTTCTTCATTAGTGATTGATGGGGGAGGTCCCAGTCCATTACAGGGGTTTGGAGAAGGGGTGCATCATGGACTGGTGGTCCTGGGTTCTTTAAGAAAGTAGTCTGAGTAAGCTATGAGGAGCAAGCCAGTGAGCAGCTCCCCTATATGGCCTCTGCTTTAGCTCCTGCCTCAGCCCCTGCCTCCAGGTTCCTGCCGTGCTTGAGTTCCTGCCCTGACTTCCTCCAATGGTGAACAGATGTTTAAGCCAAATAAACCCTTTCTTCCCCAATTTGCTTGTGGTCATGGCATTTCATCACAGCATTAGAAACCCTAACTAAGGCATAAATTGGTACCAGGATAGTGAGATACTGCTTTGACAGACGTGACCACATTGGGGATAGGATTGTGGAAGGACTTTGGAACGTTGGGTTAGAAAAGGCATTGAGCATTGACAGCTCAGAGGGATGTTCTACAGAAGCTTGGGAGATGAGAATGTTGAGAAGTGCAGAAGGCCTGGCTTGTCAGTTTCAGAAGGAAGCAAAGACTCTACTGGGCCTTTTGTGTGAAGACTCTGTCTAACCAGCTGGGGCTGAAGGGTCGGTGATTAGCAAGAGACCGTACCATGAAGTGACCTGGAGGTACTGGGACAGTTGATGCTGGTCAGTTGGAACTGAGACATTAGTGCTGAATAGAGACCAGAATCACTGAGGTAAAATCTTCTGGGAAGGCAGGGTCAGCACACGGAAGCTGTGTTCCAGAGGTGACCAAGGTTGTACCTTATGTTGGCAGCTCAGCTTGGTAGCGTATGAGTCACCAGGCGGTACTGGTTTTGAAGGCATGAAGAGGTCATAGAGAGCAGCTGAGGCTTGGCACTGTGAGAGGCCAGGAGAGACCATTGGTGAAGGTGCAGCCTCAGTGGCAGTTGAAGGACCAGGATTGAAGGGGTCATGGAAAAGATTTGAGGCTCGGCACCATGAGGAGAGCCCAGAGGAGGCTGTTAACCAAAGTGCAGCCCAGTGGCAGCAGAGTTTGGAGATGCTAATGTCACAATACTTTTCTTGGAATGACCACCAAGGGCCACAGCAGTGGTGTAGTGGAGCGGGCCTGGCCTTAGGAGACGAGCTGTGTGCGCGCAGAGGACAGCGTCAGAGAGTGACCCAAGCCTTCAGAGGAGCCGTGGGCGTGAGCAGATCCCAGACGTTGGCCGCTGAGTTATTTACAGTTGGATTTGGGTTGATTTGATCTCATTGGGACTGTGCCCTGAGTCTTACCTCTTAAATTAAGAAAGTACTTAATTTTGATTTTACAGGAGCCCTCAGTTAAGAGACTTCGAACTTTTAAAAGAGATTTTGGATTTTTAAGGAAACTATGGTACTTTTAAAATTATTTATATTTCAAATTAGGATTTTAATATTGACATGCCAGCTTGGGGAGAAATAAGAAAGGCAAAGTTCTCACTGAAAAGTGTGTGTTTGCGTGTCAGGCTGACCAAGGGGTCAGGTATGCTGGCTGCTTCTATGTCAACTTCACACAAGCTAGAGTTAACTGAGAGGAGGGACCCTCGATGGAGAAAATGCCTCCATAAGGTCAGGCTGTAGGCAAGCCTGTAGAGCATTTTCTTAATGATGGGGGGAAGGGGCGGGAGGACAGCCCATTGTGGTGGAGTCATCCCTGGGCTGGGCTGGTGGTCCCGGATCTCTAATGAAGCAGGCTGAGTAAGCCAGGGGAAGCAAGTCAGTAAGTAACATCCTCCATGGCCTCTGCCTCTGCTCCTGCCTCCAAGTCCCCTGCCCTGTGTGAGTTCCTGTCCTGACTTCCTCCGGTGATGAACAGCAATGTGGAAGTGTGAGCTGAATAAACCCTTTCCTCCCTAACTTGCTTTGGTCATGGTGTTTCATCTAAGACAAGTTGGTACCAGCACAGTAGGGTATTGACAGCTGTGACCGTGTTTTGGGGAGGATTATGGAAGGACTTTGGAACTTTAGAAAAGCCATTGAGTATCGAGAGCTTCAGATGCTGTGGGGGAGCTTGGAGGATACGCATGTTGAGAGCGGTGCAGAGGAGGAAGGCCTGCCTATGACAGTCCAGAGGGAAGTTTGAGAGTCCTAAGAATCATCATGGCCCTTTGTTGTTGAGTTGAGAATCTGTGGTTCTTGTTAGCTGGGGCTGAAGAGTCAGCGTGATTAGCAGGAGACCAGAACCGCTGAATAAAACCTTTACTAGGAACAGTTGATGCCTGGAGCTGAGACATTAGTGCTGATTAGGAAGAGACCAGTATCACTGAGGTAAAGTCTTCTGGGCAGGCAGGGTCAGCACACGGAAGCTGTGTTCCACAGGTGGCCAAGGTTGTACCTCACGTTGGCAGCTGAACTTGGGTAGTGCAAGAGTCACCCAGGTGGGACTGGTTTTGAAGGCGTGAAGGGGTCATGGTGAGCAGCTGAGGTGGCCCGACTGGAGTCCCTCAGGAGAGCCCAGGAGAGGCTACTGGGGAAAGTGCAGCCCAGTGGCAGTAGAGAGCCCAGAATTTTGGAGCCGTCAGTGCCACATGATGACAGCAGGGGTGGAGTGGAGCCGGCCGGAGTCGGATATAGGCTGTGTGTGCTGCAAAGGGTGAAGCTGAGAAGTGACCCAAGCCCCTTGGGGGAGTCCAGAAGACCACGGGTGGCTCCCAGACATTGGACATTGAGTTGTTTACATTTTCCAAGTTTTTGCTTTGTTTCTATGAGACTGTGCCCTGGTTCTCCCCTCTTCAAGTGAGAAGGTATTTTACTTGATTTTTACAGGAGCCCGCAGCTAAAAGACTTAGAACTTTTTAAAAGAGATTTTGGGTTTATTAAAGAGACTGAATATTTCAAAGAGACTGAATTGTTAATGTGTTTGAATCCGTAAGGCTGTGGGGCTTTTAAAGTTGTGCTTTTAAAGTGAAGTTTTGGGGACTAATGAGGAAGAAAAGGTTGTAGCTTTACGCTGAGTGATGTCTTTGTGAATGAAACTGAAAGGGGTCAATTGTTTCAGATAGTTTTGCGTCACCTTGACTTAAGCTGGAGTCATTTGTGAGGAGGGAACCTCAATTAAGAAAATCCCTCCACAAGATCAGGCTGTAGGCAGGCCTGTAGGACGTTTTCTCAGTGGCTGTCTGCATCTCCGCTGTAGTAACTCTTACTCAGACTACGACTAGTTAGTTTCCTGCCAAGCTCCTTTGTTGTCTGGAGATAGAGGTTCAGGCCTGGGAGCCTGTGGTAGAACAGGCTTACTGAAGCTCCCACTTTCCAACCGGAGGAGCGAAAGCTGGATTCTGGGAACTAGAAAGTACCCAACAGAGGGAAGGTTTAGGGAAATCACCCTGGAAATGTGTTTCTACTGTGTGGGTTCACCCCTAAGGCAGAGTAAAATAGACAAAAACATAAACAGTGCATCTCTCTTGACAGCTGAACTACAGAGAAAGCCGTTGCCCAGGTTCCAGACTGGTCCCTAGCCAAGGACAGGGACAGATCTCTGCCTCGGATGGTAGAGCTGCTCAGAAGTTTAGGCTTGAACTCAAGGAGTAAGAAAGCAACGTTCTCACAGGGTTTGTAAGGTCTGGAGCCTTACAATCCACAGAAGGTCTAAGAAGCCATAAAAGATGCTCTGCGTACAGGAGGAAAAGACTGGGAAATCTCACTGTGTGCAGGAAGCGGTGATTGACAGGTGTCACTACTGAGATGACGCGGATTGTGAAGCAGCTGGTGTAACCATGCTCGGAGATACAGAGGAGGCATTCTCGAAATGAATGAAAGAATGACAAGGCTTAGAAAAGAAAATGGTAGCTGTCTTAGGGTTTTACTGCTGAGAAGAGACACCATGACCAAGTCAGCTCTTATAAAGAAGACATTTAATTGGCTGGTTTATGGTTTCAGAGGTTCAGTCCGTTATCAAAGCAGGAAGCATGGCAGTGTCCAGGCAGACATGGTACTGGAGAAGGAGGTGAGAGTTCTGGGCCTTTATGTGAAGGCAACCAGGAGAGACTGGCGCCATCAGGAGGAAACTCTTTTCTGCAGTGGGTGGAGCCTGAGCAGAGGGGGAGACCTCCAAAGCCCACCCCCACAGTGACGCACTTCCTTCAACAAGGCCACACCTCCTAATGGTGTCACGCCCTGTGGACCAAGTATATTCAGACACACGAGCCTATGCGGGCTGAATCTATTCCAACCACTACAGTCATAGAGAAGACCCAGAAGCAGGTTTTAGACATGAAATCTAATATAACAGAAGTAAAAATCTCACTGTAGTGAGAACGGAGTGAGAATGCTCAGGGGTGGGATGGAGACGAGGAATGAGTGTCCGTCATGGAGATGAAGACGTGACTTCTCCAGCACTGGGGGAGGCGAGGGGGGGGGAGGCCACAGTTCAGGCTGGTCTGAGCCACTCAGCCAAGCTCCTGTCTCGGAGTCTTAAAAACAAGGACAGAAAAAGAAAGATAGTGATTTTTAAATCTGAATGACGCAGAGGAGAAAGATTAGAAAATAAAGACAGGGGTTGGGGGATTTAGCTCAGTGGTAGAGCGCTGCCTAGGGAAGCGCAAGGCCCTGTTCAAGTCCCCAGCTCCGAAAAAAGAACCAAAAAAAAAAAAAAAAAAAAAAAAAAGAAAGAAAAGAAAAGAAAATAAAGACAGCTTCACGAATCTGTAAGGAAAGACCAGCGTGTCCGACAGTCTTACGAGTCTTAGAAGTGATAGGTGCTGGGAAGGTGGCTCTGTGAGTGGACACACAGCACTGGAGAGAACAAGAGAACATGAGCACTGAAGTTCGAATCCCGGCATCCAGGTAAGCATAGGTGGTAGAGGAGGATCCCAGAGCTCTGGCCAGCTAGACTGCTTGAACTGGTGAGCTCAGGTGAACAAGGCCAGAGAAGACCCCTGACGTCAGCCTCTGGCCTCCAGACACATACCACGCCACAAGTGCTCATGGTATAAAAGGGTAGGAAGGAGAAAGAATGCAATATGTATGTAAGGAAATTAGAAGAAATGGTGCCTGGAAGTTCCCCAAATTCAGAGAAAAACACAAGCTTGTGTATTTTAAGGACCCCAGAACCACAGCCAGGCATATCAGGAATGCCAATGAATACGGAAGAAAATACCCAAAGCAACCAGAGGCTAGCACATCACTTCCACGGCAACGCAACCCTAAGGGCTGCACACTTCTCTAGAAAGGACGAGTTAAAACCACACAAGCGCCGATCTCAGGTCGCACTGTAGTGACTAGATTATGAATTAAAGATATGGCATCCACTGCACGGTGGTGCACACCTTTAATCCCAGCACTAGGGAGGCAGAGGCAGGTGGATCTCCTGAGTTCGAGGCCAGCCTGGTTTACATAGAGAGGTCCAGGTATAAAAGGGCACCTTGTCATTATGGTCTTCACAGACCCCAGTCTGTGAGAAAGGGGTTATCAATTACTTTCCTGTTGAAAATACTCCTGTCTCTGTGTGGTGGTGTGAATGAAAGTCGCTCACAGACCCATAGGGAGTGGCACTATTAGGAGGTGTGACCCTGTTGGAGGAAATGTGTCACAGGGGGTGGGCTCTGAGGTCTCAGGTGCTCAGGGTAGGCCTAGTGTCTCCCTGTCTTCCTGCTGTCTGTCAATCCAGATGTAGTTTCCCACAAAGTTTAACACACACCGAACATCGACTTAGAAATCCCCAGGGAACTTACAGCGCTCGCACTCACGTAAGAATCAGTGCATGGATGCTTATGGCGGCTCTGCTTATAATTCTCAATAGTGAGAAATGACCTCCACGCCCTTCAGTGAGCTAATGGTAAATTAGCCGTGGTGCGTTCTGCAATGAGCGATAAGCTACAGGCTCATGGGTACTACCTGGATAAGCCTCTGAGACAATGCTGCATGTTATTCAATCTCTCTGTAGTGACAGGGAGAACGAACCATCTAGGGAGCAGGGGTCCGTGAAGACTGTTGACCCCCTTTCCTCACTCCTGTCCTGGGTCCCTGAGTTCTAATTACTAACCACTTGGAAAGGGTGTGTTGACCCTGGATTTAAAGCTCTGCCCTCTGCTCTATGTGGAGGCTATTTCTTTTTCCCTTAGGCCCCGAACCCAGGGCACTGGATGGCATCCGGTAGGCATTCGGTTAACTCAGTGGATAAAACCATAACAAGCAACTGCTAAGCCACTACAGTGACCCGAGAGACCCCAAGATGGAAGGATGGATGCCTTTTACCTAACCAAGCCAATTAGAAGGCAGTGCTCTCCCAGGATTCGCCTAGTGTGCTTTGTTTGACGCACTACTGTGTTCTGTGGCCCCTGTGGCTCATGAGTTCAGAGACCGATTTGCTAAGAAGTCACTGACTCCTCTCTTGGGCCTACTGATAATTAAGAGCCAGATGAAAGCCTGGCTCTCTCCTCCTCCTCCTCCTCTTCTCCTCCTCGTGTCTGTCTCCTTCACCGTGGTCACATGCTTAGCTCTGTGGTTGGCATGCTAATCATTCAAGATGCACCCGTCTCATCTTCAAGGCCGAATGGGGACTTGGCTTTGGATTCCAGGATGGACAGTTCTTCAAAGGGCAGACATCCCTCTGCAACGAAACCCTCTTGTCCCCCCGCTGCAACCAAGATAGTTATCCACAGGGCAAGGTCTTCCTCTGAATCAGAAGTGATCATCTTGTAGAAACCAGATTCATCCCCTTGACCAACAAAGGCAGAGATAAAGACTTCCTCACACCCACCCGGGCAGAACCAGAATTGAAACAGTGATGAACCACACTACACTCTGAGTGAGATTGCTTAATTATGCACACTTCTTGTGTCTAGCCACAGTTCTTTCTCTCCTTAAACCTAAGGTTCACGTCAGTACCCCGCTGGCAATGAACTCAGGGACATGCTTATAACTTGTGCCTCTGCCGGGTGTAGATCATATCTGAAAACTCCCCTTCCTCCGCTCCACTCCTCACTGGACAGGCCTCTTGTAGTAGCATAATGTGAACAGTGGCTGAGCCTGGCCTGCTGGAACTACTCGTGTCTAGGCTTTAGTCCTCAGTATTCCAGTCACACCTGCCTGCACCACCTCTTAGCCTCTCTCCAGCTTCTGTCCTATAGTGGAAACATAATTGCACACAAGTCTTTTCTCCGAAAGCATAGGAGTTAGGTAACCGGTATTAAAGTACATAGTGAAGTTAGGGTTTAGGATTTGTGACAAGACATAATAAGCATCATTTAGGCTTAGCATGGAGTCTACGGGGAAGGAACAAACTGGCCAAGTGCTACAATGTATTCCATGGGAGGAAAATCAGGTATGGGGGATGGTGCTACAGTGACCTGGAAACTAAAGTTGTTATTAGAAGCAGAAGACTTCTCAGCCCAGCCAGGAGTAAGGACTCATGGAGAACTAGGTCAGCAGAGGGTTCTGGAAAACTGTAGAGACTGGGTTGCTATTTTTTACTGGCTCTACCACGTCTTGACAATCTTTTTGCTGGCCTCTGAGGAGGCTGTTACACACACACAAATAAAAGATTGGGGGAGGTCAGTGCCCTAGCTCAAGTCAAGTCCAAGATGGCCTTGATGGGCAGACAATTTTCCTCTGGTAAAGAGAGAAAACCATTGCCCGTAGACTGTGTTGAGTGCTGGCGTGATGGTCTTGAAGGCTATATAAACCTGTCACACCAGATGCCGTTCAAACATTTTCCTTTCTTCTGAGGGCTTTGATGGCAAGCAGGAGGAAATGTCTCTGGAGTTTCTGTCACATTTGGTTGTCCTTTTGCAAGTTAGTGCAGACACATGACCATCCCTTCTGTGGTAGACACTCTCCTGCTCCATCTTTCTGACTTTGGCACCTCTCTTAGCAGTTGGGCCATTACAGGGGAGTCTTTCCAAGGCATTTCTCAATGGCAGTCCAACTCTTACATTCAGCTCAAAGGGCAGTTGAAAGGAAGACTGTGGGGGATAGTCTGGCCAAGGGACACCCTTGAGAGTGAAAGGCTGCAATGTCCTCACTGGCAGGTAGCGGACATCTTCTGTATTATGGTGCACTGAGATGTCAGAGACTCGTGACTTGCAGGAAGGTACACATTTACACAAGCAGGACATGGTGCTTCTTCTGGAGTCAGTAGCCAGGGAGATTCCTGTGCTAAGGATGTGTTCTTGAACATCCTGCTTGCTGGGAAATGTTCTAGGGTTCCCGTGGAAACCCTGCTGCTTAGTTAGGGTTTCACTGCTGCGAACAGACACCATGACCTAGGCAAATCTCATAAGGACAACATTTAATTGGGGCCAGTTTACAGGTTCAGAGCTTCAGTCCATTATCATCAAGGTGGGAACACGGGAACGTGCAGAGAGGCATGGTGCAGGCAGAGCTGAGAGTTCCACATCTTCATCTGAGGGCCACTAGGATGAGGGTCTTAAAGCCCATGTCCATAATGACACAACACATTTCCTTCAACAAGGCCACACCTACTCCATCAAGGCCATACTTCCAAATAGTGCCACTCCCTGGACCGAGCATACTCAAACCAGCATACCTGCCTCACAGAACTCACAGTGGGCAGAGAGAAAAGCCACGGGAAAACAAGAGGACACCAAGAGCACACACACAACCCCACCAATTCTACTCTTCTGAGCGCAATGAAGGGAGTGCACAGGAAGCTGGGGTGCAGTGGGTAAGCACCTCAGAGATCTTGCTGATTTCCAACTAAGTCAACCTTCAGATTTGGATCTCTGTACCCATTTCTTGAGGAGAGAGGCATGTGGGTCTGCCCTGATGAGGAGGTTCTGGCCATGGGCACTTGTGGCACTGTCACATCTGCATCCGCAGGAAGAAGAAATGGGGGGCCATGTTGGTATTCAGCCTGCTTTCTTCTCCTTATTCAGGACCCCAGCCCATGGAAGGGTGCCAGCCACACAGGAGCTGGCCCATATGCGTGTCCAGAGGTTTGTTTTCATGGAGATTCTAAATCCCACCAAGTTGACAATCAAGGCCACAGTGTCCAGGTCCTAGAGCCCTTGCAGGGTTGTCCACTGTCCCAAGGTCGCCTGGGACTGAGACATTTCTGTAACAGAACAGGCAGTTCCTCGCTTCCCAGCACACTGGTCACCTGTGGGAGAGCTTAGCCTCTCTGCTTTATGACTCTGTGTGATGAGAGCTGACATGGAAACCATAACTGTGCTCGTTGCTTTCTTCCTCTCCAGTCTCTCCTGTCTTCACAAACAGGTTAATTCAAAAGACAGCTAACGTCGTATGACACCAAACCTGTTCAGTCACTGGACAGCTAAGCTCCTACTTCAGGTCCTTTGGGATCTACGAAGTCAGGAGGGGTGAGGAGACCGGGACACAGCTGTCAGATGGAGTGGTTTGTGAAGGTGCAGGGCGACTGTTGTCTGCTGAGGCTCCGTCTGAGGGACTGAGTGGGAGGTGGGTGAGGCAGAGGTGGGGAAGGCGGGCGAGGCTGCTTTCTGCATTTTTATTGTCCTTTGGATGAGCAGTACCAGCAAAAGGCTCTGAAGGAGAGTAATTTTCTCTGCCTTTGAAATAAATTAAAGGCAAAGCCGACTCCCCTGTCACATGCATGATCGCTTCAGCGAGATGGCGTTCCTTTTTTGTCTTTTAACAAAGATGAGCGAAGCTCTGGGGTACAGAGGCTTCTGTTTTTTATTAGAATACATTTTTAAAAACGTGCACGTGTGCACCTAGGCACACTTACCTGTTAATGCAAATGCAGAAGCCAGAGGCCAATACTGGGTGTCCCCTCTGTCATGGTCCACCTTATCTTTTGAGATAGGCTCTCTCACTGAACCCTTAGCTCACTGTATTTGCTAGACATTGCAGGCCAGCAAAGCCTAAACCCACAGCATCTGACTGGGACACATCCCTCCCAGCCCTGGGCTACAGATGCACACGGCTGTGCTTGGCTTTTACATGGGTTCTGGAGATCTCAGCTGAGGTCATGAGCCATCACCCCAGCCCCTTGAATATTTTTATTCAAAGTGTGGCAGGGGGCAGTGGAGGGGTGAAGTGTGGGAAGTAGAAACGTGAGGCGTGGGGCAATGGAGAGGTGAGGTGGGGATGAGTAGAGAGATGGAGTGTATCATTGGAGGGGTGAGGTGGGGAATGTGGAGGGGTAAGGTGTTGGGGTAGAGAGATGCAGGGAAGGTGGTAGAGGTGCAGCCCATGACTTCTCATGTTCTAGGCAAGAGCTCCATTACTGACCTACAGCCCCGGCCACCTTTGGATATAAAAGTGATATCCTCTCAGGATAAACCACACTTCAAATTTTGAATGTCATCTCCGAGGCTAATGGACTCTCCAGAGTGCTGAGCAAAAGCAGCAAGCCGTCGCTCCCTGTCAGTCCCGGGTGACCCTGCCACAGTAGCCTCTCCATCCAGCAGTTAATGTTCAGTAGTCCAATGCTTTCAGCCCCGTCAGGTCCGGCATGCTGCCTGCGGAGCGCACTAATGCTGAGTGCCTACGTAACCTCTGTGTCTTCCAATACAGTGGTAAGCAGACGGCGGGGGCTACCCAATGATTTTGCATATAGCAGCCTTTCTGTCACATGATTTAGTTCAACTCTAGTTGTTTCCACGAGGCCTCCGTGATGCCGTGAGCTTTACATTTGATCCCTGCAGTCAGGATCCGGTGATGTGCACTGCACATCACCTCCTGCTGCAGAGGAGTCCTTTCTACTCTAGTTAACCCTTTGTGTCACATCTCACAAGCAGCGGAACCTTCTTTGAAGACTAACTATTCTGATACCATAGCTAATCTTAGAAGCGTTATCTGAATCAAGCAATCATGAGGATGCTGATGCATTGGGTATCTTAGACAGTTCCAGGTTCTGTGTCTCAGAGGAAGGAATCAGGACAGTGAGTTTATATTGAGCGATAGTTTGCTTTCACAGTATGGAGCAAGATGTAGTAGTTCAGGCCATGCTGGTGTGCTAAGAATGGGGCCAGGGGCTACGGAAGTGACTCCATTGCCAAAATGCTTGCTACGGAGCATAAAGACCTGATTTGAAACTCTCTCTCCCCCCCTCTGCACACACACACACACACACACACACACACACACACCCACTGTGCACCTGCAATCTCCATGCTGGCAACAAAGAGACAGGGAGGAGGACCCCTGAGTCTTGCTGGCTAGCCACACTTGCTAATCAGTGAGCTCCGGGTCCACTGAGAGATCCTCATCTCAGGGATGAAGGTGGCAGGGACTGGAGAGAAGGCTCAGCGGCTAAGAGTACATGCTATTTTTGCAGAAGCTCTCAGTGTGGTTCCCATTACCTCAGTGGGATGGCTCACACCAGTCTGTGATTCCAACTCCAAGGAATGCAGGGCCCTCTTCTGGCCTCTGCGAGCACATGCTCCCATGTGCACATATACACGGGCATACACATCCATGTGCACACACACACACACACACACACACACACACACAAAATCGGAAACTAAATCTTTAATAAGATGAGGAATGATAAAGGGTACCACAAAGGTTAGTCTCCGGCCTCTACACACTCATACCCTTTGTGACTATTGCATGGCTTTCTCCTCCATGATCCCTTTGTTGAATGTGGCTCTGCATATAGCTTCATGCATTGCATATCTTATTAGCTCTCCATCCAGTGGTGTATGTTTGATAGGTCTGATGGTTGGAATGTGCTTGGCCCAGGGAGTGGTACTATTAGGAGGTATGGCCTTGTTGGAGGAAGTGTGTCACTGTGGGTGTGGGCATGGGCTTTAAGACCCACCTCCTAGCTCTCTGGAAGCTGGCCTTCTGTTTGCTTTCGGAACAAGATGTAGACCTCTCAGCTCCTCCTGCACCATGCCTGCCTGGATGCTGCCATGTTCCCACCTTGATGATAATAGACTGAACCTCTGAACCTGTAAGCCAGCCCCAATGAAATGCTGTCCTTATAAGAGTTGCCTTGGTCACGGTATCTGCTCACAGCAGTAAACCCTAAGCTAAGACAATATGTAGTGAGCCACTGGCCACCCTCAGACACTCTGGAATGACCCTGACCCATGCCTGCTGGATTTAGTGGACTGGGGCTGGGATGTTTCTAGACTTCCTCTTTGCCAGCTGGTTTCTTTTCTAACTTGCAGACAGCTGACCTCCCTCTGGACCTCTACCATATCCTCCTGCCTCAGAACTTTCTCCTGATCATTCCTAATGTGAACCGAAGTTCCGTGAAGACTATAGAGAAGATTATGCAGAGTGATGGGCTGGTTAGAGCTTTTGTGACAGAAGAGAGTTGGAATGTTGCAGCTCCAGAGTCAGAATTCTCTTGGGCTTCAGCACCCTTGCTCCATACTTGTTACTCATCTCTACATCCTTCCTGTCATCAGGAATCGAGGGGAATCCCACCAGTGTCACCAGGGAAGTTGCGATTCCCTCTAAGGGTTGTCTTGTTCTTAAAAATATTTAATGACAAACCCAGAAGGAAGCATGGGAACAATTTTATTAGTGTTTAAAAGAAAACTCCCAGGACAGCAAGCTGTAAAGCTCGGTGGCTGCCTGGAGGAGGAAAACGGGGGAGGGAAATAGAAAACACCATGTGCTTGAGTGAAAGCCGACAGGGAGGTCACAAGCAAGCAGCTATGTGGCAGCGTGGGAGCTGTTAAAGAAAAAGCAGGACCGGAGAGAGAGATAGAAGGAAAAGTCACACTTCTCTGAGTAGCTCAGAAAGTGCGGATGCATGAAGCTATGTGGCTGTGGCCCTGAGAGCACACATTCATGGAGCCTGGATCCCGGGAAGGAAAACCGTGTTACCTCCTGGTGGATCTGCCTTTCTGGGATGGGAATCATGTTCCTGAGAGGTGCTCCCTCCCTCAGGTTACTCACTTGCCTAGATGGAACGTGAGGCTACCGCCCATTCCCTTGACCAGAAGAAAAAAGGTTTTCTCTCAGTGGGCCTGTAGTGTGAGTGGGGCATTTTAACTATCACCTTGACTTTGGAATGTGAAACATCAAGGGGATCATCACTACCTTCTACCAGCCTCGAAGCTAAGCTCAGCATGAGACCCACAACAGAGTCCTCTGCTTTCCTGTAGGCCGCCAACCCAACGCTGCCACAGGAGTGTTCGAGAATGCTCTGGTTCCCGACCATCTTTTATTCTGTGACTATTAACGTTATTGTTAACATAGTCATGCCATAGGGGAAACACGCCACTCCTGACAACCTGAGTCTCCGTTCCAGAACCATGGTGACTCGTGTAACAAACCATCTCATACTCCCTTCAGAGTGAGAGCTGTTTTGTACTGAGGAAACAGATGGTGGACAATACCAGAGTCTGGAGCAGTGGGGAAGGAGACCCTAGAATCTTAAAGTTACGTAAAATCTGGAGTCAGCATTTCGATTAGCCATGCTCTATAGACCAATGTGGTTTGAACGCTGAATAGCTGGTGTTTAAAATAGACTTTTCCTTTCTTTCCGGAGTGTGGACAAGGGCCAGTAAGTGGCAAAAAATAACCACATGCATTTCTTGGACTCTCTGTTCTCACCCCTAAGGGTTTTCTTGTGTAGGAACCAACGATTTCTTGGATGGACATGCTGGATGGACTGGTCGATATTTTAGGGTTTGGAGAACTTTGGATTCTTGGCGCATTTCTGGTGTTTTTCTAGTGTAGTAGGCAAATGGTAGGACCAACAGGCAGAAAGCCCATTCACACCGCCAGCTCTGGATTCTTTGTGAGCGACCGAGCCACGGTGGGTGGCTGGCTTGCATACTTCCCTCTGTCTTAGGAGATAATGTGGTGACCACAGACATGGTGTCTAACCATGGTCTTCTGGAAAGCAACTAGCCCTCTGGGCTTACTGGCCAGTGTAGCAGGGCAGAGGCAACTTCTGCTATCTGCCTGCCAGCACAGCCCACCAAGGGGGTAAACCTCAGTTGCTGGTGGAGGAGGAACAATCGCCCCATTGTCAGACCTTTCTTCTTCCACTTTAGTGCAGAGGCTGGGCGGCTTTGTTACACAGTTGCAGGCTCTGTGGCGAGAAGCCTCTGCTCACCCGTGCACTTGTACCGCTCCTCGCATTGGAAAATTCCATCCTTTAATGCTGGGATTATATGTCTCCATCCCTGAATCAGAGCGCACTTCATTTGCTGCAAGCCTGAGAAATAGCCCGAGAGAGGGATAGAAGATAGCGTTCCCTCACATAAAGAGAGGATTGAATGAAGCCAGTGAACCGCAGAGCCAGCAGGTCACAAGCCCTCAGGGAGGCAGTTAAACCTTCCTGGGCTTCCTGTGCTAGGAGCAACAAATTTACCTCTTCAAACAGAAGTATCTCAGACCCGCTCTGTATTGCTTGAGTTGGGCAGACAAAGCCTTTGAAAACTCTGTGCTTTCTGGACTTTTGTGTATTTCTGAATTTTTCAGCAACTGAGAGTTTTTAGAGAGTGTTTGAATAGCATTCTTTTTCGGCAGTTCCAGGAGCTCTGGGCTGGTGTAAGACTGGGAAGGAAGGCTGCTCGACTGAGCATGCCCAGACTTGGTGGCAGCTCATCTGTGAGCTGAGCCGAGGACTTTAACCTTCACTGTGTTTCCAGCGGCCTTTATTCTTAGCTCTTCTGTCCCTGTCCAAAGTGGATCCTCTGTAAAGCACCGGGAACCTGAGTGCCATGGGGGAATGCATCCTTACCATTTGGTAAATGGTCTCACGGCCATCTGCACTTTCTCTGATGATGCCCTTCCTCTCATCAAAGTCTGTCCCTCGGGGAAAATGACTTTAGACATCAGAAACCTAGTGTTTGAGAAAGGATAGCAACAATTATGCTAAATTTTGGTTTCTCATTTATATTGACAAACAAATGGATACAAATAGCAGTTGGTATTTTAAGCCCACATATCAGGATTTTAGACATGAGGTCATGAGAACGGTCTTCGATGCCCCAGCCTGTACTTAATTTCAGCCTAATCATTAATCTGAGTGTCAAAGCACTGTGATAAGGGTGAGTTTTACTGATTTCTTCCTCCTCCTATCTGGTGGCCCTGACATGGTGGTCATGAAGTTTGTTTATGCATGGTTTCCTAGGTGCTAAAAAAGTAGAACTTTCTAGAAATGAGGTATATAGGCATACTGTAAGACTGAAGGATTTCAGAAGCACACTCCTGGCACTTGATCTTAACCTTCGTGTTAAAATTTTAAACATATCGCATATGTAGCAGTGGCCCTTGTATTGGTTGCCTTCTCTGTGAATCAGATTCGAAACTAAATTTTAAAAATGCTGAAACGGGTGGCCATAGACATCAGTGCATGTGTTTTAGAACTCTAAGGTCTCCAGCCAGCCCTAACTGTCCCACAAATGTCTGAATCTCTCATGGAGACCATAGAGGATCCCTAAGCTTTGTCAAACCTCAAGGACATCTCTGAGCAGGTGGGATTTGGGGACGACACTAAAAACAAAACCAAAGAAAATGCCTTCCCGATGATTCCCCAAATGGCAAATCCTTCAGGCCTTCCACGGCACTTCTAGACCTAAGTATAACTGAACTGTGAGTGACGGGGTTTGGAGGGGTGGGGGTGGGGATGGGGCATCCCAGGGAAAATGTGAGCCCTGTTCTCCAGGCCTGGTGTCCGCCTGGAGGTGAACACAGAACCGAGCCAGGGCAGGCTGCCTCCCCCTCGTGACCTCTCCCCGGAAAGGTGGTATGGATTGGCCAGGGTAAGTGTCGGGCTATTAAGGATCCAGAACATTCTGTAATTGTCTGACCCAGGTCAGTGGGCCTCACCTGGGTGGGGGATCTCCTCTAGGTAACTCTTCCAGTAGGAAGGGTATTTGGGGATGGCCGTTGTTGGGTCCCTGTAGTTGATGTCTATGTGAGGTGAGGGCAGGCACAAGATAAGGCAAGGCCTGTGATTGGGCAGTGAAAAAGTAAGGCGGAGGCAGAGTTTTTTAAGGAAGAAGAGAGGAAAGAGGAGAAGAACCAAGATGGAGGAGGAGGAGGATGACCCAGATCTGTCTGGCCTTAAGGGGCCACAGGTAGTTATGAATAAGTCATAAGGGATGGAGTTTTATAGGACAATTCGTCTCATCTAGGTGGGCAGTTTATTTCATTATCAATTGGTTGTGAGTTTATTGTGCGGACGTTTTGTGGAATGAGAATTTAAGATATAAATCTGATTGCTAAATTACAAGCTTATTGTGTTTTGATTGTAACGGGAGTTGTGACTGTAACCACAGCGGGCGGATGCTGGGAACGTGAGCAGAGTCCACAGCTAGAGTTGAAAGAGGCTGCTGCCTGGTTCAGAGAGTAGCCAGAGGCAGAGTGGGACGGAGTTTGGGAACTCGGCGAATCCTGTTGAGAGCTTTGCTCTTTAAGATGAAACTACCCCGCAGATGCCATGTGGCCCAACGGAGCCAGCAGTAGCGTGGGATGGTAGTTTCCTTTCTTAATAGTTACCGCTACAGGCCCCGCCCCAGGTCTCCAGGTCTGAAGGGCCCCGCCCCAGGTCTCCAGGTCTGAAGGGCCCCGCCCCAGGTCTCCAGGTCTATTGGAAACTCAGTCTTTAGCCCTTTCTTTTGTATCCAGGCTCACACTTTGGGGCCTTTGCTGCTGATTCTCATTCTCATGCACAGACAGAGCCCCAGAAGCACAAGATCACTTGAATATCTAGGAGGTGAGGATGAGAGCGGTTGGCCTGGCGTAGCAACCACGTGCTTTGGCGCTCCCCGAACCTTGGAAGTTAGCAGTCTGGAACGTGGCCGTTTTCCTAAGACTGGTGGATTGGCTCCCGCGCCAACTCACGTGGCGTATTAAATCATGAATTTAGCTGAAATACTGTTGCGTCACAATGGAAAGGAGCAGGCCTTACTGCTCCGGGAGAATTAACAACCACTCCAAACAGGATAGAGCTGTACCGAGAACATCATTAAGGAAGTGAGCAAAGAGAGGTCGAGTCAGCACAAGAGGAGTTACTGCGATTCTGGGTTCTACAGCCATTGTCTTCAGAACGCCAGGGTTCCCTATTCTATAAGCACCGTGTTAAGTGTGGGCCTGGACTGTTACCTTCTTTTCTGGGAACACATCTCCCACCAGCATGGGCAAAGAATTCTAAGACGAGTTGGCAAGAGTCGCAAAGGAAAGGGGGAGGAGTAAGGGAACCCAAGAGGGTATGGGTGTGTCTGTCTGTCATCGAGAGCATGGGCAGAAGGTGAGGGAACGTGGGCTTTGAGAGATGAGATGTAACTGAACATGGACAGGATCACAATTCTCCCTGACATCAGCAGAAGCAAGGAAGGAAGGCAGATAATTACTGACCAGTGTCTGGGCCAGGCAGGGGCTGCTGGCCTGGACCCCTGTATCTACTCACCCACGCCCCCTTAGCCCCACCCCATGTCACCCCATGTCGCGTGTCTTCCTGTCATCTCTGTGGCCCAGGATGGCCCAGAGACCAATGGTGTACTGAGATGAGCTGAACCCACTCTCTCTTCCTCCCTAGAGATGATTTGAGGAGCACTCAAAGCGGTTTTCAAGCCAAGAAGGAAAGGACGCTGTTGGCTTTCTGTTACTGTAACAAAATGCCTGAGATAAATTCAGTAAAGGAAAAGGTTGACTCTGCCAGAGTCTCAGAGGTTTCCATTCGTGGTCACTTGGCCCTCCCATTTTTGGGCACTTGACAGCCTAATAGAGTATGGTGTCAGAGGCTGGGAAAAGGCAACAGATCGAAGGATGGGCTCCCAGCATCCCCTTCGAGGGGACGTGTTCAGGAAACTAACTTCCTTACATTAGGCTTTATCTCTTAAAGGTCCCATAACCTCCCAGTGCCTGCAGCCAAGCTTGTGACACTCAGGACTTGGGAGGGCACTTCTGAAACACAGCAAAAGGGGCTCAGGGCTGCCCCCCTAGTACTTCTCACATTCACAAATAAGCCTCCTCCGGCTGGCTAGCTGTGTTTCCTGGGGTGGTACACACATTTCTTTCACTTTTGTGACACGCTAATTCGGCCTTTTCTGTTTCTGCATAATACAAATCATAAGAGCCGACAGCTGAACGGCTCTGCTCAGAGAGAGGCAAGGTAGCCTTAATGGAATTAATTAATCGAATACGACTGTCCAACAAATGGCTCCGTTATACCCAAGAGGGCCTGTGACTTAATTACTGATGTCGCTTATCTTCCTATTCATACCTCAGCAATAAATGACTAATTCCTCATTAACGCTGGGTCATCTTCCAGAAGGAAGAAAGCAGGGCAAAAATACCAGGAAGTAGGTGTGTGCACTGCCTTTGTTTTCTCTCTCGTTGTCCGGGGACTCAGACCAGAAGACTCTGCTAATTAGAAGGGCACTTAAAGCACCCCATTCCTGTCCAGTCTCAGAGAGAAACCCTACTGAACATGCCCCCCTCTTGAGAAGAGATGAAGGGGGGAGCGTCCACAAGGGAAGAGGGTGTCTTTCCTCCAGCTGGAAGGACAGGACAGAGGCCATCTGCAGAGGTCCCGCCTAATCCAGTCTTGGTTAGTTTGAAGGGAATGGCCTTCAGTGCTCCAATTGTCCCCAGGAGATCAGGGGCTAATTAACAAGGGAACAGGTGCGAATAGGGCCTGGCTTGATCTGGCCAAATTAATTGCTGGAATTGGCCTTGTGTTTGGTAACTGGAACCAGCAAGTTTACTCCAGCCGGATACAGCTAATCCCTGGCTGCTCTGTAGCTTCCTTGAAAACACACCAAACTCCTGGAGAACACAAACAGAGGGATTTGCAGCCATGGTTAAAAACACATCCTTGCCTGAGAAAGACTGGGAGCCGCTGCAGCCACAGACACTAGCCCAGGGCCTGGTACTGCCTAGCTTAGGCCTGTGGCAGTCACAGAATTGTTACTAGGGGTCCCTCATTCTCAAAAGGCACCCCAGTTTGGACATCTACTAAATGGCTACTGGATGCTGGTGTTAGCCTTTTCTCTTTCTTTACCAGAAGAGTGTTGTTATAGGATTAATCCCTGGCACCTGTGAACAGGACTTATGTCCTCTCATTTCTGTTCCTGGGGTGAAAACCCCTTACCAAAGCAACTTAGCAGATAAGGAGTTTATTCTACCTCACAACTCCTGTCATCATCCATGGCTGTTGGGAGGCCAAAGTAGGAACTTCAAAACAGGGGAAACTCCAGTCGAGAGTACAGACAGAACGCATGCATGCCTAACTACTATTTTCTCCATTTTGTAAACAGTCCAAGATCCAAATCAAGGGAATGGTGCCACCCACAGTGGGCAGAATCTTCTCACATCAGTTAATATAATCAAGACAATCTCTCACAGACAAACCTAATCCAGACATTCACTCACCAAGTCAGGCTCTCTTTCCCAGAGATTCTAGATTGTGTCAAGTTGACAATTAAAACTGATGATCACAGATCTTAATTGGAAATGGGGTCTCTATAGATGAAGCAAGATGAGGTCTTAGGGTGGTCCCTATCAAGTATGACCAGAGGGAATAGGGACTCTGAGAAAAACCATAGGAACATGAAGGCTGACAACAGTGATGCCTTTAGGAGCCAAAGAACACCAGTAAACCACCGAGGTCCAGGGAAGGAGCCTGGAACAGATTGTCCCTCTGGTCCAACCCTGCTATCACCTTGGTCTCAACTTCTGACCTACAGAACTGAAACTAAAATACCTATTGTTTAAGTGGCCCTGTCCAAGGTACTTTGTCCAAATAGCCTTGGCAAACCCATCCAGGTAGGATCTGGTTTCAGAGTGTCTGATATCGTGCTAATTACTCCTGGTTTGTATCTCGATAGTCCTGGGCCACCCGGTGACAATGACTGGTGCCTGACATTTGGGCTGAGGAAGCTGGTCAGTGTTAGATCGAAATATTGGATGTGTCACCTCCATGCTGCTGGGCTCTGGGAATAGCATAATGTAGGTACCTCAAGGTGACAGCAGGCTGAAGGAAGGGAGGGTTGTACAGGTGATCTTGTGCTCAGGTCGTCATAATGCATATGTCAGTGCCCGCCTCCTGCCACCCTCTGGATGGGGATGTGAGGTGTGGGGTGGTACAGTGCAGAGAAGCCCCCTATGCTCGTGTGGGAGGATTCTGCTTCCTGAGGAGGGACAGCTCAGCAAGGGCTACCTGGACAGAAAGACAGGAAAAAAGAAAGACATGTTGTAGTACTGGGGTAAGCAGAGGCAGAGTCTGCTTCACTCAGAGTCATCCAGCTGCCTCAGCAGAGAATGCACCTGCATATTCTGTAGGGTCCCATTCTCTCTTGTGCTTCATGGCCTCAGTCATCAAAAGACTAATTACTGTCTGCAGACCACACATCAGGCCTGACTCGGGGATGGAGACTCGGGGACTGAAGAACCTCCAAGTAAGAGTCGTGGTCCAGGGCAGGGACGTGAGGGTCCACACCTAGACCAAAACTGCCGCCTCTGAGCAGGAGGAGTTTAGGGAAGCAGAGGTACCTTGGGGAACCCCAAAGGGAAAAAGCTACATATGGTTCCCTGAAGGGAAGAGAGGGATGGGGGCATCCAAAAATCCGAAACCCTGGTTCTGAAGGGAGCTATCTTGATCAGCGATCTACCCAGTCAAGAGTTTCCATGGAGTCAGGCATGGACGGGCCATGAGTTACACCCCAATCCATAGGGCCATGGCATTTCCTAGGCATAGGACAGCAGAAAGGGGCACAAAAGAGAGTGAGGCTTTCAGGGTGGGTTTCTCGGTCGGATACTGAAGTCAGTTTCTCTTCTGTTGCTGGCCCCTATTGACTTTAGGTATTGGGGTCTGGCAGACCCAGGGCAAAGTATTTGGGTAGGATGAAACTGGGCTTTGATTTCATAGCCACAGCACAGATTATATAAACACATGGGTCTGTGTTTCAAAATGAAAAAATTAGCAATAATTCAGGCTCCTGTAGCTTCTTTCTGTCCAAACCAATCCTGAAAATCCACTTTTGGAAGATCCTTACATTGTCAGCAAATCAGAAACATATGGGTTTAATTTCTCCAAAATGCACTGTGTTGGGGGAGGGCAGGGGGAGACGGGGCAGCAGTACCTGGCAGCCCACATTTTAGGATTTGCCAAATCCCAAATCTCTCATACTCCCTGGAACAATGCTATGTTGTCTCTGCGGTGTTATCTGTCTAGCCCAGCCACTGCGTTCCTTACCACGCCATCTAGAATTTTCCCCAACTGTGTGCTGCTCTTCAGGGCCATTTTAGCTACCAGAAGAACTGTTCTCACCACCTGCATGCCGTAATGGGACTTGGAGGAGACACCTATGCAGCCATGAGAGGTCAGGATGGCTTTGTCCTGCCTGGATCAACAGGACATCATTTTGCTTGTCACCTCACTGGGTAGGAGATCAGGGTAGAGTGTAGGGTCCAGAAAAATCTTGCAAGAAAACTGTGAAATTAGCATGAAAGAAAACAGTTGGCAGAGAGGAAAACCAGAAAAGGCCAACAGGTAGCAAGTGGGACAAGGAGGAATAGCCCATGATGTGCAAACACAAGGAATCCTGGCCCTGTGCAAGAGGCTTCTAAAAGTTCTAACCCTTCGAGCGTGCCACTGTGGAGTGCCTAACCTCCTCCTTGCTCTGGTCACTGTCTTAGAAGTTCTTATTCTACTATCTATATTTCTCTGCCTGATTTTGTTTGTTTGTTTTGAGCCTGAAAACATCATCAGGTGCTTGCTGGACCCCATGTTCACTGCTGACGTCAGCCTGCAGGTCTCAAGACTTGTTAGCCCCTGTGATTTTATGAGGCTCTCCACCCTTATCCTATGCCTCTTTAGACATACACAGAAAACCTCTCGGTGTGTGTTGGCTGATGTAAAGTCCAAGGCCATACCACAAGTCAAGACTTTTGCTAAGCTTCTCAAGCCATTTACTTTTAAGTCTAATTTGCAAGACCCAGCCATGGCGTAGGGCTCAGAAACAATAAACGCACATGCACGCACGCACGCACGCACGCACGCACGCACGCACAAGTGCACATACACACCCCACCATCTTCCCGGTGGACACTCTGGCATGCTGGAGACAAAATCGATCTGCTTAGCACCCACAGCACATCCTGTCTGTGCTCAGCTTTGTTCCATGGAAGGGAGCGGAAGATTGGGGAAACCGTGTTTGCCTATCTCCTCCCGCATGTATCATGTTCAGAGATCAGGAAGGAGGCTCCCGGAGTCTTTGGCCGCTGTCTAGGAGGTACAAAGGAGAAATTCTTGGTGGGCTTCAACAGCCACGAGACTGATGTGCAAATTCTCCAGCCTTCCTCCGCCTTCTGCCCTCCCGCTTTGGACGTTTGCGTAGGAACACCTGTAGCCATAGAGACCGGAATGGCTGCCTTCGGAGACAGTTCCTGTTGAGCCGGGCAACCTTCCCTCTGTGTTTTCAGGAGACAACAGATTGATAGTGGATGAGGAAGGTTGGGACTGGATGGAGTGGTAGGTGGGACGGGAGGTCCCCAGCAGGGAGTCCTTGGTTTGAGTGAGTGATCTGGAACAGGAGACAGAATTGAGGATCAGGCTCCTCATAGCGGATTTGATTCAGTTTGGCCAGGGGACTGAAAATGTTCTTGTCTTTTTGTTTCAGCTAGGTTTCCATTGCTATGAACAAACGCCATGACCAAGGCCACGCTATAAGGACAACATTTAATTGGGGCTGGTTTACAGGTTCAGAGGTTCTGCCTGTTATTAAGGTGGGAGCATGGCAGAGTCCAGGCAGGCATGATGTAGGAGGAGCTGAGAGTTCTACATCTTCATCTGAAGGCAGCCGGAAGACTGGCTTCCAGGCAGCCAGGATGAGGGTCTTACCTACTCCAACAAGGCCACACCTACTCGAACAAGGCCACACCTAATCGAACAAGGCCACACCCACTCCAACAAGGCCACACCCACTCCAACAAGGCCACACCTCCTAATGGTGGCACTCCCTGTTCCAAGCATATTCAAACCACCACACCTTTAAAATTTTTTTAATTGATGCCTAGCAATTGCACACACTTGTTGGGTACGGTGATGCTCTCACACATGTTCACAGTGTCTAATGATCATATCAAAGTGCCTAGAATAATCCTTGTACTCAGAAGGCAGACTTCTACCTTTTCCAACCCCTTAATCTCAGAACAACGTCATTTTCAAAGGGTTACATTTTTTTGTGGCTCCACACCGTGAGCCGGTCACTTGTGAGCAAGAATGAAGAAAATACCATTTTCCACTTTAAAAGCAAGTCTCAATGCCATCTGCCTGAAGCCAGGAGCCGCGCCCTCTCTAACAGCCTCACGTTGAAACCTCGCTCTTCAGTCCCTGCTGGTTGAGTGAGCTTTTGTAAGCAGGGTTGGACAAGAGATGGCTTTATCCCCAGCCCACCCACTTACAGGCCAGACCAGCTCCACATGCTGGACAATGGACTTGCTGCTTGAGGGGGGAAATGGAACTTAGTGAGGCATCTGCTCTGGGGAGAGACAATGAGCCCAGAGCTCTTTTCATTCCCTCTGGCCTTTGAGATGGGTATCAATATTGTGGCAGCTTAGGCTTAATTACTTGCTAAGGGGCAAACCGGGCTCTTGTTGCCTGCTTCTCGCTGAGGTTGCCTCCCCCGCAGAAGCCTTGGTTGCTGGGTATCAGTGGTGTCAGATGCTGTTCCGTAGCAGCTGGAGTTTCTGGCAGCTCGGCCTCCCCAGGGGGCATGGGGATTACAGAGCATCCTAGAGATCTTCCCAGGGAGGCGCTTTGAAGATGCAGCCAGGATCGGGAGCCACTGAACTGTAGAAATGAAAACCACTCTCTGGCTAGGTTTGTAGAGGCTTTGGGCTATCTGTCTGTCACTGTGGCTGACTCTGTGGCATTTGTAGGTATGAGAAAGGAGCTACATCGGACAGATTATTATTCCCTGGGAGATGGGAATTCACTGTTGCTGGCTCTATTGTTAGGGCAACAGACGTCCTAAGCTAAGCCCATAGGCAGGCACGTGTGCCTGTGCACACACACGAACTCCTATCTTCTGTGTTGACCCCTCACACCGGGTGCCTGACAGGCCATGTCAGGTATGTAGCTGCACGAGTGGTTGGCCTGATGACCTCAGCACCTAATCTGCTCCTCAATCTTTCACCACCCACAGTCTGGCCTTGTCATTCCAGTAACTCTGGAGGCTGAGGCTGGAGGATTGCAAGTTTGAGGCCAACCTGGCAACTTAATAAGGCTTGCTTTTTTTTTTTTTTTTTTTTTAATTTATTTATTATATATAAGTACACTGTAGTTGTCTTCAGACACACCAGAAGAGGGCATCAGATCCCATTACAGATGGTTGTGAGCCACCATGTGGGTGCTGGGATTTGAACTCAGGACCTCTGGAAGAGCAGTTAGTGCTCTTAACCACTGAGCCGTCTCTCCAGTCCCCCGCCCCTTTTTAAGTTCTTAATTTACTTTTGGGGCCTTTCTAAACCCTATAAACGACATCTTTCTTGAACCAAACAAAAATGTCCTTACTTTGATGGTCCATTACAAAAGGACAGGAGGGATAATTTTCTTATTTTATCACATTATAATGATTACTTCACATGCAGCCTGTGTGTGTCTATGTGTGACTGTGTGTGTCTATGTGTATCTACGTGTGATCGTGTGTGGAGGCACACATGCCACAGCCCATGACTAACTGCTTCCCATCTCATGGCAGTGCTGGGATTACAGATTCTCACCACTGCACCGGCTCTCTCATGCCCAGCCTTACAGGCCAGTGTTTACTCAACAAAGCCTTCTCACCAGCCAGAAGATGCACCCTGTGCACAGGCACCCTAGGAACTGCCTGCTGTCCTTTGTTCATTTGGAGGCCTCCCTCTATCAACCCAAACTCAGAATCTCCCGTGGTGAGAAGAAGACGTTGTTTGGGAACTTAGAGATCGCAGTCCAGGGAACACAGGCTGCTGTAGTTCCAGGTCAGTATTAAGACAGCTCAGAAAACTGGAGCTTAGAGGGACAAACTGTGTTGTTATGCAGTTACAAAGCACTAAAAGCTCTTCCCTGGAGAAGAGAACTGAGGACATGTGCCACGGGCAGTTATCGATTAGCCACTCATTTGTCTAATTATTTGTTTTGTCTATCTTTTGAGACAGTGTCTTAGAATTTTTGAGGCAGGCTGGTTTTAAACTCATGTTGTGGCTGAAAGCGACCTTGAACTTGTGGTTCTCCTGCCTCTGTAGTTCCAGGTCCTGGGATTGCAAGCCTGTACCACCGTATCTCATTTGACAGAAGGCCTTGCTTTATATCTTAGTCGGTGTCTTAGGGTTTCTAAAGCTGTGAAGAAACACCATGACAACAGCAACTCTTATAAAGGAAAGCGTTTAACTGGCGCTGGCTTACAGTTCAGAGGTTCAGTCCATTATTGTCATGGTAGGCAGCTTGGCAGCATGCTACAGAGATGGTGCTGGAACGGAAGCCAAGAGGTCTATACCTGGACCAGCAGTGCCCAGAAACTACTCTACCCAGCATGTGGTCCTGCAGCATGCGGGACTGCAGTGTGTGGACCTACAGTGTGTGGACCTGAAGCATGCAGACCTGCAGTGTGTGGACCTGCAGTGTGTGGACCTGCAGCAGGCAGGCCTTCAGCTCCCGCATCATCCGAGAGCTTCTTTCCCAGAACTGCCGCATCAGAGTCTGCACCGTAGCAGTCTCTTAGCATGGCTCCAGGACATGCACATCACACTGCTGCAAGCCAAATATTTAAACATAATGTTAAACTGTTAAAGGAAGTCATGAAAACTTTGCTTATTTAGTAGCCCAGCCTAAGATAAGAAGTTTCCACGGCAGTGTGCTTGCCCCCAGGATCCTGTTCACTGGTTACTGCAGGCCAGGCTGGAGGAGTGTGTTGCTTTCTGTTTTATTTCTTATTCACTTTGCATCCTGAGCACAGCCCCCTCCCCCAACTCCCCATTCCTCTTCTGCTCTGAGAAGAGAGGCCTCCTCATGGGTACCAACTGGCTGTGGCGCATCAAGTCATAGCAGGTGTAGGCGCATCCTCTCCCACTGAGTCTAGACAAGGCAGCCTAACTAGGGCAAAGGGATCGGAAGGCAGGCAACAGAGTCAGCCCCTGCTCCTCTTGTTAGGGAACGCACATGAAGACCAAGCCGCATATTTGTTACATATGTGTAGAGGATGAGGTCAGTTTCATGGCGGCTCAGTCTCTGTGAGCCCCCATTGGCTTGGGTTAGTTGTCTCTGTAGGTTTTCTTGTGCTGTCCTGACCCCTCTGGCTCTCTCAATCCTCCCACTTTTCCACAGGACGCCCAGAACTCTGCCTAATGTCTGGCTGCAGGTCTCTGCATCAGTTTCCATCAGCTGCTGGATGAAGTCTCTCAGATGACAGTTATGCTAGACTCCTGTCTGCAAGCACAGCACAGCATCATTAACAGCATCAGGGGTTGGCTCTCTCCCATGGGATAGGTCTCAAGTTGGGCCAGTCACTGGCTGGCCATTCCCTCAGTCTCTGTTCTGAAATCACCATTGTTTTAAGTCTCTGTCTTTTAGGAACTTGATATTTGTAGCCGAGCACTGCTCCTGACCCATACACAACTCAACTTGATTATCAATAAATTATCACTTATAGACAGGATGAAATACTATACAGCATTTAAAATTCATGGGGTTTCAAATTATATCTCAGAGAGGACACCCCCTACCCTCCCCACCCCCTGCTTCGTATCAGTCTCCCAGGCTCTCCTGGGCTCACTCACTGGGCTATCCTGGAGTATCCCCTGCACGCTTTCTCCACTCTGCAAGGCTATCCTGGGGTAGCTGGAGGATGAGGACTCAGTCACCTCTCCACCCTGCAATGCATCCTTCTTTGTAGGGATGCCCTGACACCTTCACATGGTTCCAGAATTTGGTGCAGCTATAGAAATGATTTGAAAATGATCCTTGAAATTGTCCCTTTGCATGAGAAAAGACACACTCATGATTTTGTTAAAGCAAAGTGCTCACTAATGGAATCTAGCACAGTGGTTCCATTTTTTATATTAAAATGCTCCCCCCCCTTTCTGGTGTTATGGTGTGCTGTCCTTGGAGGGCATCAGTCATTTCTATCTCCCTCAGAGCGGCTGTGACTTCCTCCAAGGGACAGGTGACTCACGTAGATCTGTGGTACCAGACTGGTTCAATAAAGGGCATTTCTTCTCTGTGCCCGATCTATGGAATCCCAGCATCTGCACAGTCAGGCCTTCATATCTGCAGGTTCCGGTTCTCAGATTTAACCAGCTCATGATGGGGGGTGTGGGATTGCATTTATACTGGACAGATATTTGTTTTGTTTTTGTTTTTTTGTCCTGGAGTTTAGGCTGGCTTAATTTTACCAGTTCTTCTGTCTAGTGGCACGGAGAATGTTTGGAAAACTAAAGAGTCTGAAGTCTGAGGATACCTACCTGCCAAACCACTTTTCCCTTCCCCCAGGGGTTTTAGTGAGCACTTTGCCCAGGAGTGCCTGCTCACTGGGCTCTCCACTCTGTGGCTGGTGGCAGCTAACGTTGGGGACACAAGCTGATCATGCGGGAGGAGGGGGTTGTACCACAGGCCGTCCGACTGGTGCACCCCTCAGTTCTCATGCTAGCACACCGTGACAAGGCAAGTTGGGGCAGGTCCAGCAAAGTTCATGGGGCGGTTAGATGGTGGCGGATACTACGAAGGATGAGGATGGTCTGGATGGGAAACAGGAAGTGCCCATCCTGTTAACTTCTCACTCCTGATTACTGCTAAGGGCTGATCTGCAGCTTGGAGCTGATTAGCAGGAGGCTCACTCTCCCAGATGATTCTCACCTCAGGCCGGGAGGAGTCTGCAGAGGGGGCAGAGGACACCTGCGAGGAGGGTTCTACATCAAGAGCTGAGCTCATGATGGTTTTCTTTAAGGACACCACTGCTTTGGCACGGCAGATGCGACTTCCAGAGCTTCGCTTGCTAACTTTCCCATCACAAGGGACAAAACTCCTTCCACCGTCAGGATAAAAGAATGCTGTCTGTGTGCCTGTGTGTGTGTGTGTGTGTGTGTGTGTGTGTGTGTGTATCACAAATGTCAGCGTCACCCCCAGTTTTGAACCACTCGTCTCTTGGGATAGTGACCTGGGGGGCAGCTCCTGCTTGCTCTATTACCAGGCTATTCCTTCAAACCATTGGTCTTTACCACCCCTGCCCTCTGGGACAGCATTCCCCTGTCCCTGTCCCTCCACGCCACAACACGGTCACCCATCTCCTCCTCTTCCGTGCAGTTGATGCTTTGCGAGCACAAGTTCCTCCCCAGGCTCACAGGCGCATTGGCTTACTCAATAGTTTTTCGTTTTTGTTTGTTGTTGTTTTTTTCCCCTCCATCATCCCCCATTGGTTAGGTGAGAAAAATGGACTTCTGCAAAACCTTGGCTTGAGACCCCTCTGGGCCCTGCGTGGAAGATGGCAGAGCTAGGCCATACACCAATCCTGGTAGCTTCACTCCTAGACCAAGCGCCTGCCCTAGATCTAAGGATCCGGCATGAACATTTTAATTTTAAAGACTCCATCCTGTGACCCACAGCTTCCTATGGTTTCCATGGTGCCTCGAAGCCCTGCAGAACACTGGGAAGCAGGGACTGGGGTTAGAGCAACCCTACCCCACGGAGGAAGTTAGAATGCAGGCTTTTAACTTGCTGAACGTTTTTATAATAGGCGGTTCTATTTCATCTTCAGGCAGGCAATTTTGTTACTAGTTTTATTAACAATTGTTTTCACTGCTGGGGAGGTAAGCTTGGCTGTGATAGACATTGAAAGCTCCAGGACCATAGTTCAGATCCCTAGAAGCCCTTGCTGATCCCCGGTGGCAAGGTGATCTACTTGGAATTGCAGCCCAGGCAGGTGGAGGCGGAAGATCCCTAGCGGAAGCTGGCAAGCAGGACTGGCATGTGGGGAGGTCTGGTTAGGTGGAGACCCTGCCTCGATGCGGAAAGGGATAGAGTCATAAAGCAAATGAGGATTCCCAATGTCAACCTCCAGCCACTACACACATGCACTCACACCTGCTCGATCACATGCACCCCCCGGGGGGGGGGAATTTAAAGGGACAGTTTTTTTTTTTATTCCCCAGAGGGGGTGCACCGTTTCTGGAGGTACTGCAATACCAGGTCGATGCATGGAGTGTACGGAGCAAGCTCCTATTCCAACTCCTAATTCCAAAAATCCATTTAATATATTGTCCTCAGATATGGGACGTATCAGATATTAAACTGATAAGAACTTGATCTTAGCCAAAAGGCCGAGAAGCGAACGAATTTGTTTTTGTTGTTGTTGTTGTTGTTTTGTTTTCCGGAGCTGAGGACCGAACCCAGGGCCTTCTGCTTGCTAGGCAAGCGCTCTACCACTGAGCTAAATCCCCAACCCCACAAATTTGTTTTATTAAGAAGAAATCCTCACAACATAAAATGAAGCGTTTTACAGAGTCCAGTGACAGTACTTCATGCTTCCACGAGTCAGGGGGTTGCCCAGCACCCCGCCCCCCTTCAGTAACCCAGGCTGTGCTGTCTTTACAGACTCCGCCTGCATACATCACTGCGTGCCGTCTACCTCTGCTTATTCCACCTGGCATGGTTTTCCGGGTCAGCTTGACACGCGTCAGTCGGCATGCCCTTCGGTCCACCGCTGAGTACTACCCCAGTGTATGGGAGCCCACTCTGTTTACCCACCTTCCGGTCATGGACACGGGGGTGGGGGCGGGGTGAGCTGTGGGGTTTACTGTAGATTGTTCTGCCGTAGCGTTCTAGTACCTAAGAATGGTATTGTTGGGTCAGAGAATAGTTCTCTAAACTTTTCCGAGCAACCTATTAGCCTTGGGGTTTTTTTTTTTTTTTTTTGTTTTGTTTGCTTTTTGTTTGTTTGTTTTTTTAAAGCAAAAGGCAAGGTCACATGACAAATGAGTAAACCTGATGAGCCAGGGCTTACCAGGCTGTCACAGAATCCATTCATTCACTCAGCAAACATTTCCAGCTAGCCGAAGGAAGCCACTAAGGTGGATTTCACTACTCACTGGAAGCCTTAAGAATCAAAACCGGGCTGGGGGGGCGGTGCTTTACAACCTGTAGCAGGCCTGGCTCCCCCACAGATTCCTTTAAGTATGCTCCGTGTGCTCGAGCGAGTTGATTGGACACTGTGTCTCCTGTCTTGCACATATTTTAGTCTTTGTGGGGATTTCTCTCGTTCAACAGAAGCAAAAAGACCACTTGCCGTCTCCAGCATCCTCCGCCTCTTTTCTGCATGGTGGACCTGGGGTGGGTTCCCACTTCAGTCTGTGGTCTGATCCAGGATCTATGTATTGGTGACACAGAGCTTAACGGGTTAAATAAAGGCCAGGAAGAGGGAGCAGGGGTCTGGGGTCAGGCCAGAGGGAGGAGGGGTGGGCCTTGAACAATGGGGAGCGTCGTCTATCCCCATCCCCACACCCAAGTCTGGCTGCAGAGCCCGAGGGCTGGGGACCAGCTACCCCACTCCCGCCTCCCTCCCGGCTCCGCCCTCTGCGGAGCCCACTGTGCGTGGCTGAGCTCACCTCCGCATCCTCACAGCGACGCCACCTCGCTCCGCCAATGGGATGCGGCTGTGCGGGTCTGCCCACCGGTGGAAAATTCCATGCTCTCCGCTGCAACCCCTGAGGAGCATTGGGCTCAGATCGCCTGGCTCCCGCCCAGCCTGGCCTAATTATTGATTTAGGACCCAAACTGTGCTGTCTTCCACCTCTAGGACAGCAGCTTTGTGAACAAATATCCTCGAGACAGCGGTGGTGTGTGTCGCCGCGGAGTGGGTGGGTGGGGACGGTGGTGGCTTTCTTCTTGTGTACATTACAAACGCCGGTTCTCACCTTGCACACTTACGCTATAAATCCTGCCCGGGGCTGTCTCCTCCTGCACTCGCCCCAAACTCCTGGGTGGGACACTGTATGTAGCGGGAATAAAGAACAGGTTGTTTTCTTTGATCCGCCCACCCGGGGACAACAGTGGAGTCTAGAGAGAGAAGGGTCGAATTATCAAAGATGTGGGACAACAGTGAAGAGTCCCTTACAAGTGACTGACCTAGTGCGATAGTCTCGTGATTCAGACAGGCACAGAAAATTCCACTAAGAAGGGTCATGCTGATTTGTCCAGAGCGAGGAGGGGATGCTGGCTGTGGGCAGAGGAGACTGGAAACTTGCCATGGGAGGAAGGGGGAGGTGCCAGAACCCTAGGGCTCTGTGACCAAGTTAACTCTGCATGAATTGTGTCAACCAGCGCTCCCGGACCTGTTTCTGCCCTTGGAACCGGGAGATAACCCGGAAAGCAGATGTTGCAGAAGCTACCACCAAAGGGGAAAAGCAGTGGTTTCTTCCTGGAAGAACAGTGATTTCTTCCTGGAACATGGTACAGGGACAGAGGACAGTGACAGCCATCCATATAAGAGGTGGGAGAGAGAAGCAAGGAGGTAAATACACAGGGGTGTTGCTTGTGGAGCAAAGCATCTCAGGGAGAACGGATGGACAGAGGAGGAAGAGATAGAAACCCACAAAGAACCCTAAAGCTCCGAGGTAGGGACCACAGCTCAGAAAAGCTACTGGGAACTAGGGCAACGGCAGGTGCTTCAGCAGGCTGGGGTGCTGCTGATAACATGCTGCATGGCATGAGAGGCCTCAGTCCTTGGATTCCCCTGTGCGTCTTTCTCTGCTTCCCTTTCCTCTCCGTGGCAACATAGAAACTAGAACCCCAGTTCCCTCCCCCACCCCCAAAGGCAGCGATAAAATCTAGAAATACAAATCCAATCGTACTCCCATCTGTTCTGGTAAAAGCTAGCCATAATTCTCCGTGTCTGAGAATGGATCCTACCATCTCATTCTGGAGGGTTCACACGGTTCCTAGATGAGTAGGAAGAGTCGGGATCGACCTTGCTTGCTCTGGGTCCATTTTGTTGGGATTTAGGGGTCGCCCTACAAACCACAGGAACATCGATCTCAGTCAGACAGGGATGGTTTGTTGAACGCACACCCCAAGACTGATCGATCAGGACAACAGCTCAAAGCTGTGTGCGGGACATTTCTCAGGGGCAGCTTATAAAGGCTAACATCACGAACGCCACAGTGAGCTCACACACAGGTGCTGCAAGAGCTGCTTGGCCGTCGGCCTTGACTCAAACCATTTTAGACTTAATAATTCATATTGACCTTTACCTCTACGGGTCCTTGGTGACACAGCTTCTAGTTGTGGAGTTTCTTAAGATTAACAAACCTCAGAACATACAGAACATAACAGGACATGTGGTCAGCATGACCTTGCTCTGAGTCATTTTTCTCCATCAGTGACTGGCAGGCGTATCACAGCAACAATATGAAATAACTGGCAGGCCTGGAACAAAATGGCTACAGCTGTGCTAGGGGGCCGGCCTCAATAATCCTCATTAGGTTTTATCCCGTGGGGAATCCTATTTCTACATGCATGATGGCTTTTCAGTGAGAGGATCAAAGAAAAATAAAATGAAGTCAGCAGCCATCGTCTCAGAGGGGCCCACAGCAGAACTTTTGAATTGGGCTGCAAGGGTGCCTGGTCTGGATTCCATTTGAGCTTTGGAACACTGTGAACCCCATCTGGCCTTCCATGCACTAGGTTACCTGCGCCCAGCCTTCTTAAAAGCCTTAACTTCCT
Source organism: Rattus rattus (assembly GCF_011064425.1). Taxonomy (NCBI): domain Eukaryota; kingdom Metazoa; phylum Chordata; class Mammalia; order Rodentia; family Muridae; genus Rattus; species Rattus rattus. The sequence continues at coordinate 52,453,428 of NC_046157.1, read as the reverse complement.
CCGGCTCCATTCACAATTCCAACAAGTTGTGTGACAGTCAACTCAGGCTCTAAGTCATAAATCCAGAGGCCACTTTGCAGAGTGTCAGGCATCCTCACAACCGCTTGGATCTTCTTCCTGGATGTGACCAGGCTCGACCCCCAGCAGGTGTAATACACTTTGCTCTTAGTCTTTATCCTAGGTTGACAAGACTGAGCTCAAAAATACAGATTTTCTTGGGTTCCTGTTTGAATACCTGACCCTACTCATGCAGTGGTTTGGCAAAGTTGTGGACCCTCCTGCACTTGGAGCCTTGCTGGAGGGACCAAGTGAGCAGCGGTGGCTTCGAGTTTTAGCTTTTCTAGCCCCGCCCCACTTCCTGCTCTCTCTTTGCTTCCTGAGCAGGAGGCAGTGTGGCTAGCCGGCTTCTTGCCCAGTTGCAGTGTCTCCCTTGCTATGATGGACTTAACCCTGACTCTGCAACTCTAAGCCAAAGCAAACCCTTTTTCCCTTAAGTTGCTTTTCTTGTGTCCTGTAAACTCTGATGAAATAACTCTCTTTCATTTTCCCTTGTCAATCTTCCCTTTGTTAGCCCTACTTCAGTAACAAAATCAAGCCCAGGAAGAGATTTAGGCCCTCTGGTTCCCATGGTGACCCAGTGAAAGGCTGGGGGCTGGGGAACATTACCTCTCTGGTTCCCATGGTGACCCAGTGAAAGGCTGGAGAGCCTCACCTCTCTGGTTCCTATGGTGACACAAGGAAGAAGAGGTGGGGAACATCATCTCTGGTTCCCACAGTGACCCAGGGAAGAGGTGGGGAACACCACCTCTCTGGTTCCCACAGTGAGCCAGTGAAAGGCTGGAGAACATCACCTCTCTGGTTCCCAGGATGACCCAGTGAAAGGCTGGGAGACCTCACCTGTTTGGTTCCCCTGGTGACCTAGGGAAGGGCTGGGGGAACTCACCTCTTTGGTTCCCATGGTGATCCAGTGAAAGGCTGGGGGACCTCACCTCTCTGAATCTTGGTTTCCACATCTATGGCATCAGATTGCTTTTATTCCTGCTTCATTTACAAACCAGATTCATGTGTAAAACTAAAAACAAATAATACTTCCTCTTTGGCAGTGTAAAGAAATAGGTGGAAGGGAATTTTACTCACACAAACAATGGGAAAGGGACGCCGTTTTAGTCAATTAAAGCAAGAGCTACAATAAAATTACTCAATTGGCATTTGTTTTTCTGTGTCAGATACATATGTGTTAAGCTCCCAGGTGTCAGGCAATGTTCCTCAATACAAAAGCCCTTACCATCTAGAAAACTCACATTCTCATTGGAGGAGATGGAAAAGTATATTAGAAGGTAGTTGGAAATGTATATTGTTTTAAGGCAGGGTCAGAAAGGTGGGGAAAAACAAAGAATGAAAATGAAAGGAGAGGGGTTGGGAATTTAGCTCAGTGGTAGAGCACTTGCCTAGCAAGCGCAAGGCCCTGGGTTCGGTCCCCAGCTCCGAAAAAAAAAAAAAAAATGGAAGGAGAACGTGGGAGAATGGGAAACTGTTTTTCATTAGTGTGGCGAGGAAGGCCTTGGGACGAAGGTGGTCTTTGAGCAGAGACCCAGTGTTTTAGTTCCCTTTTCTTGCTATGATAAAACATCCTGACCAAAATCAACTTAGTGGAGAAAGGGGTTAATTGACTTACAGGTTATAGTCCTTCATTGGAGGGAAAAAAAAAATCAGGGCAGAAACTTAAAATTCTACATCCACAGTTCAGAGGAGAGAGAGGATAAATGGGTGGATCCTTGCTTCCTTTAACTTTCCCCTGTCTTACGTAGTCAGGACCCCTGCCTAGAGAATGGTGCCACCCACTGTGGGCTGTGTCTTCCTTCATCAATCAATAATCAGAACACTCCCCAGACCCATGCCCACAGGCCAACCAGATTTAGAACATTTCTCATAGGAACTACGAGCTGATAACTAAAATTAACCACTACATCCAATAAGTAGGTATGGTGGTGTGTCCCACAGATCTCAAGGGGAGGAACATTTCAGGAGTGGAATGTATGCTGACCAATGGGTCTGAGGTGGGGCTGTGGTCCTTCCAGTTGGTGGAATAAGATCTGTGCTGTTGCTAGAAAGGTGTAAGTGTACTGGTCCTAGTCCTGTCGAGAATGAACGTATACAAAAGAGACACCTTAAACCTTTGCTTTGGCTGTCAGACTATTGAGACAACACACCCAAGATGCTTGGGTTTCTCTTTGGAATCTCAGGGTGGGAGAAGGGGAAACTGGAACCCTGGTACCAGGAGGGTTAAAAATCCCTGTGCTGGAGGCTCTGGAAATGCAAGGGTCTCTGACAGAGCAGTGGCTTCAAGGAGGCCAAAAACAAGGAGGGACCAGGATACACTGGTTTATCACTGGCCTCTCTTTGTGGAGAAGCCTTGAAAGTATTAGGAATTCTAGAGCTTGTGAGCCTCTGGGATGCTTCAGGGTGTGATGGGATCACAGGCGCCGCCCAAGGCTTGTGTGCAGACAGGCGGCTCAGGTGGAGGGAGTGGGCAGCACATTGTGGCTAAATAAGGCCTTCTCTGCTGAGACCCAGAACTGCCTGTGGCCAGTGTTGTGTCCTGAGTTGCCTGCTCATAGCAGGGGCTGCTGTATATGGCCCTCTAGCCACAGGGTCATAAAAAGGCCCATTGAAGATGTATCAGTTGCAGTAGGGAATGCCTTCCCCTGGGGAGTTAAAACAAAACCAGACTCTGGCATCCAGGCTGCAGGCTCACTTCTGTCACAAGGTCAGTCAAGAATGTAGGGCTAGGGCCTGACCACAGCCATCTCCTAGTCAGGAGCCAGTGTCCTTCAGGTCTCTCTGGTCTTCCTTGGTCAGGTCATTCTAAACCCTCTCAGCTCTGCCAGGCAGGGAGGGTGCTCACGGATAGATACATTAGAAGTCAACTGGAAATTCCCATAAAGCTTGGCCACCCAGGCTGGTGGGCCCGGGTTCCACTCATCCCCTCTAGGGTGCATGAAAGGCCCCCCACCCCTCCCCACTGCCTCTGAGTAATTGTGCTTTCATTTTGGGAATTGGGACTCCCTCCCAGCCTTGGACTTCAGGTTCTGGAATAATCTTTGACTTCAGCAGACAGGCCTGGGCAAGTCCTGTTTCCTGCAGGGACTCAGCTAAGCCCACCGGAGGCCCTGTGAATCCAAGACAACACTGCCCTCCTTTTGTGCACAGTGGAAACCATACTACTCCTGGGTGAGAGGCTTTGCTCTGCCTAGGGAACCACACCTGCCCTGTTTTGCCTGTACCTCGGAGAGGTTGATATACTGAGGGTTCTTTTTAAGAAAAATTTAACATACAAGTAACATAGACATTATTCTCACTCTCCCAGCTTTTTTTGCTTGATGGGTATTACACAGTACAGTGATCCCACTTAACTGTAGGTTACAGCCCAGTTAACTGTAATGTGGGACACCTTTTCATACAGCAGGGGAAGCATTTTTCCATTCTTTATTTTATTTTCTTTACTCTCCAGCACGCACGTGCCCAGGCAGTTCCCTACAAGTGTGCATGGTCCTTGTTGTGTTTAACCTGTGCCTCCGTGGGTCGCTCTGCCCTTCTTCACAAGGTCCAGGATTTTGTCTTTGCGCAGGGTAACTGGTGAGTCAAAGGGCAAATGCATCTCTGTGGAACAGATGTCATGCTCTACCCTCTCCAGGAGATGCCCAACCAGGTCCTCGGGGGCATTGTATGAGAGTACCTCAGTTCCACACGGGATAGAAAGGGTGCTTTCCAAAGTTCTGGAGTTTCGTTTAAAAAAAAAAATCACACATGTATATGTATGTGTATGTGTGTGTATATGTTGCATATGTATATGTATATGTGTATGTGCATGTATATGTTGCATATGTATATGTTGCACATGTATATGTATGTGTATGTGTTTGTGTATGTGTGTGTATGTCTGTATATATTGCATATATGTATCTGTATGTATGGATATGTGTATGTGTGTGTATGTGTATATGTATATATACTTCTAATGATTGGCACTGAGCATATTTTCCTATGTTTAAGAGCCATGTTAGGGCTGCAGCCTGCCCATTTTTGAGCCTACTTTTCTAATGGCTCATTCATCCTTTGTTGTATTTTTTATAATTTGTAGGAGCTGTTATAGGAAATTCTAGGGAAATTTAATTTCTGGGGAAATTAATCCTCCACTGACTCATTTACAGCTCTCATTTTGTCCTTTGCTCATTGGGTTAAGGTTTCTGACCACAAGCAAGGTAAGGGAGGAAGGATTCGTTTTGGTTCACAGTTTGAACAGATGTGGTCCATCCTGTGTAGAAGACGTGGTGGAAGGAACGTGGGGGGCTAATTACACTGTATTTACAGACTGGAAGCTGGTAGAGATGAGTGCTTTCTCTCTCTCTCTCTCTCTCTCTCTCTCTCTCTCTCTCTCTCTCTCTCTCTCTCTCCAGCTTGGTGTTCAAGCTCCTGAGATGCTGGGTGGGTCTTCCCTCTTATGTTAAGCCAGAAACTCCCTCTCAGAAGCCCCTAGAGGTGTCTCTAAGGGATTCTAAATTTAGTCAAGTTGACAATGTAGATTAACCACGGCATTTACTGATTTTGCCTGAAGAATATGTGGATTTGAAATGTTTCTTCTTTTGCTACCTTGGAGAACAGTCTGGAAAGTGTCGATGTGAGCTCTTTGAAGGACTGGTAGAGTCTGTACTGAACCATCAGGAACAGGGAATTTGGTACTTGGGAGATGACGCTGTGGGTCTATATAAATTATTACTTCATATTGATTTAATGTGGGTGGGTCCTTCTCAGAAGGACTATGTTCAAGAGCTCAGTGTGCAAGTATTTTATTGAGAACTTTTGCATCTATGCTTATCAGAATGATTTCTACAATTCCATTTTCTTGTTGGGTCTTTGGTTTTTGGCATCAGGATAATACTGCTTTAATAAAAAGAATTTGGAAATATTCTTTCATAGAAATTTAAAAAATGATATCAAATTTTCTTTGGAAGCACAAAAGACCCCGGATTGATTTGCTTATAAAAAGATAAAGAGAGGGGGGATATGTTCTATGGAGGTGTGGTGAGATGTGGGGAAAGGGCGTGCCTCTGCGGGCCGATGCTGAGACATCCCTTCCTCCTGAGGGACCAGTCACAGGGGAGATGAGAAGGTAGTAGAGGCAGAGAAAGGCAGGAGAGAGAGAGAGAGAGAGAGAGAGAGAGAGAGAGAGAGAGAGAGAGAGAGAGAGAGAGAGAGAAGAGGCCAGCCATGAGCACATGGAGAGAGAGTGAAGGCTGGAAGGTAAAGGAAAGAGAGAAGCAAGAGAGCAAGAGAGAGAGGAGGGGGCAAGCAGCCCCTTTTATAGTGAGTCAGGCACACCTGGCTGTTGCTAGGTAACGGTGGGGTGAAGCTTACCTGGCTGTTGCTAGGTAACTGTGGGGTGGAGCTTAGACAGAATGCTAACAAGGATAGCCCACACATCCTGAACAATTAAAAAAAACAAAACAAAACAAGCAAACAAACAAAAAAAACCCAAACCAAAACAAAAAACTGCCAGAAGCTTCACTGTCGGAATTCAAGTTATGCTACAGATCTGTAGTAACAAAATCAACGTGGTTACTGGCATAAAATCAGATAAATTGATCCAGGAAACACAGTTGAGAACTTAGATATAAGTATGACTTCCGGCAGCCACTTGAGTTTTTACAAAGAGGCAAAACCATACGTTAGAAAAATATAATATTGTTAACAAATTGTGCTGGCCAATCTGGACAGCTACATGCAGAGTGTAGATCCTTATCTCTCATCTCACAAGCTCCGCTCCAAAGGTATCAAGAACCTCAACGCAGGACCTGATATCCCCAATCTGACAGAGGAGAAGGCAGGGTGGGTGCTGCTCTCAGGCTTTTGGCACAGGGAAGTACTTTCTGAACATGGCTCTGGTGGTGTCAGCATTAAGGTCAACAACTGATAAACCAGACCTCGTGAAACTCAAACATTTGTGCGGCAAAGGACACTGTCATTCACACGCAGAAGCAGCTTTCAGAATGGGAAAAAAATCTTTATCAACTCCGCATCTGACAGAAGGTTGATGTCTACAATACACAAAGGACGGAAAGCCACAAACCCAGAACATAAGAAAACATGCAACCCAGAAACTGAGCTGCAACTAAACAGAAGCAGACGCAAGAAATACGAAGGGCTGATAATTAATGTTTAAAGTATGAAGTGTCCTTGGACATCGGGAGATGCAAATTACAATTATTTTAAGATTTTATTTTGCCCCAGTCAGAATGACTCAGATTTAAAACACGGTAACAGATGCCAGCACAGGAATAGGGGAAGGGGACACCTTTTCACTGTCGTGGGAGCCGGGGCTACAGTACAACCAATGAAGCGGACACACGATTTAGCTATACCACCTTAACAATAGCTAACTATACCACCTTAAGACTATACCTAAAGGACTTCATCGTCTACTATGGAGACGCCTGCTCATCTGTTCACAGCTGGTCTGGCCACAGATGCCAGGAAATGGAAACAGGATAGACACCCACCAACCTAAGATTGGGTAGTGAAAGTGCTTACATTTGCAAAATGGAATGTTACTCAGCTCCTAAGAAAAACTGAAATTGGAAGTTTGCCGGTTAGTGGATGAGCCGGAAATCTTCATTCTGAGTGAGGTAACTAAGACACAGAAAGACAGATGTCGTGTGCCGTCTCTCATATGTTGTTGCCAGTTTTGAATCTTCCATTATATCTGATTAGGTTGGAGGTGGGAAAACTGGTCGGGGACCAGAGGGAGTGGCTTTCAAATGAGAAGAGATGGGGTGCAGGTGGTGTGGGGAAATGTTGAAGTAGGAGGGGAGTGCAGATGGGAGTTTAGGGTAGAGGAAGGGCTGTGGGGAGGGAATAACCAAACACCTTAAAGAAAGCCATGTGGGAGCCTATCACTGCAGGATGAGTGTGTGCGCATGTGTGTGCATGTGCATGCTTCTGTGTGTGTGCGTGCGCGTGCATGCATGTGTGCATGAGTATATGCATATGCATGTGTGCATGTGAGTGCATGTGCATGCATGTGCATATGCGTGTGTGTGCATATGTATGTGTATGTGTGCATGTTATGTGCGCGTGCATGTGTGCATGAGTATATGCATGTGCATGTGTGTGCATGTGCCTGCATGTGCATGTGCATGTGTGCATGTCATGTGCGTGCGTGCATGCGTGTGTGTGTGTGTGTGTGTGTGTGTGTGTGTGTGTGTAAAGACAATGTCCTTCTAGACAGCATAGGCTATCAAATCAAAATCCCAGTTGACAGAAACAGCCAGTGCATAAACCACCACAACACTTCAGGCTGTTGGTCTGTTCTTGTTTCCTCTCCAGAATGTGATGGTAAGACCCAATTGCCGGAGCCACGACATACTTGTCATGGGCATGGGGAAATCAAGCTGGTGCTGACCGAGAAGTTCCGTCCCTACTGTCTAGTTTTCATGTCATTCACAGTATTGAGGGAGAAAAGCGACCCTTGGTTCTACCGGGCTGTGAAGCCCGAGAACTACAATATGGAGCAGCTTGTTGGGACACGCCCATTGCAACAGTGGCATGAGTGGGACTGCAGCTACCAACCACTCTTCCCTTTGGATTTAAGGCCCACTCTGCAACATTAAGCCCATAACTTGCCAACAACATGTGACTAGATAGATCACAGGCCCTAGCAGGGAACCTACCACTATCATTTTGCTCAGTGGACATAACATTAAACTAAGCTATTGGGCTGGAGAGTTGGCTCAGCGGTTAAGAGCACTGTCTGCTCTTCCTGAGGTCCAGAGTTCAATTCCCAGCAACACATGGTGGCTCATAACCATCTGAAATGGGATCCGATGCCCTCTTCTGTGTGTCTGAAGACAGCTACAGTGTACTCATATAAATAAAATAAATCTTTTAAAAAAAACAAAAAAACTAAACTATTGTTGTACCCATAGATTACTGCATCCCTCAGCCCTCATCAGAGAATCTTCCTTTAGTAGTAGATGACAATTAGCCCAGAAACCTGCAAGCAGTCGACTTGCAGAGAACAAGAGACGGTAGAGCATGCAGGTACAGATAAATGCCCAGCGCTCGTGACAGCATGCACAAGAGCCGCATGAACGTAACCCGGTCTGAATCCCGGCGTGGAGCAGGGAGATGATCACGAACTTCCACGCCCTGCCTGAAGAGCTATTGTCAAGTGATTGTTAGTGGGAAAGGGAGAGGCACATTTGTCCAGGGACGTCGCTCCTCAGAGGCTGCCCGTGCTCCAGTACATGACCCTACGCCCACACACACACTGGCAGCTCTGAGTAGAAAACAGTCAAACACGTGAAGCCGTTAGGAAGTAGTCTGGAGGGACCGAAAGGGTGGATACTTTTTACATAAACAAAATTCTTAAACAATAAGACCCTGTGTGTTTCCCAAGACATGTTATTAAGGAGAAAATGAAATTTTCTATCATATAAATGATCAATTCAATAAAAGACTGAGGAATCTGAAACTTGTTTGCGCACAATAACTTAATTTCAAACTACAAAATCAACAGAGTTGAGGGAAGACAGATGAAACTCTCCACTTTGGCTAAGGCAACATCACATGACTTTATATTTCATTTTCTCATTTATTAACTTTCAAATTATACCTCAATGTGCAATTCCCCTGGATTTTGTTATGTATCCCTGGTTTGTTAACCTATTTCCAATAGTTCCTCTTAACTTTTAATTAATAATGTGACAGTTTCTGTTCATGTTTTCTCTCCCACACTTTGGGATGTTGTCATTGTGGTATAAGTTTGGTTTTGCCTTTGCTCTGTAGCTGACAACTCTGCCTCAGACAGAAGCAGGTCTTTATTTCCCATCATGCATTGCTCTTTCTACCCCTTCCTATTCCTTCCCCACACTCTGTGCTTCCATAGGGAAGTGGCTTTCTTTTGCTGGATAAACTATCTTAATCTTACTGCACCCACAAGACAATTTGGGAGTCTGTATGCACCCATGTCCCCAGCACTGTGGGAGTGGACACAGAAGCATCATGGCACCTTGCTGGCCACCAGCCTAACTCCAGGTTCCAAGAGACCCTGTCTCAAAAGAATAAGATGGAGACAGGTAGACCAAGCTACTCCACATCTTCCTCTGGCCCCCTCATTCACACACATCTGGAACACATGCACACACACACACACACACACACACACACACACACACACACACACACAGCATAGCAATCTCACGCACACAGAAATCAAATGTAGTGAAACTCTTTTGCATTGTAAGTAGGCATTTTACACAGACAGTGTGTGCGGGTTTAAAGCTGCCATGTTTTTCAGTCCTTGTTTCTCTACGTGGGGTCGGTGCACCATGCTGACCTTCCCAACTCCAGGGCACAGAGACCCTGCCATCTACAGATTTGAGATCCTATTTCTATAACACTGGACAAAGTGCCTTGACGTGATTGGTTTGGTTTCCATGGTTACACCAGTTCTGGGGACTCATTAAGTCTCCTTTTATCTGTTTGTTCTCTTTTCATTCTTGGTTTTCCTTAGGCAGCAGTCATGTATTTTGTGTCTCAAAGAAACTGACTTTGAATTCCTGGTTCCATGAGGGTCTTTTTTCTATAATTATTATATTTGAAATGTTTGCACACGAGGGGCTGGTGTTGAGGATGCCACCACGGGCCTGGTGCCTACTAGACAAATGTCCTGCTGCTGACCTTCAACCCCAGCTGTCCTTGCTGTAGGGGTCAGGGCTACGCTTTGTAGTCAAGGCTGAAGTAAAAATCATGACCGTCCTGCCTGGGCCTCCAAAGAGCCGGAGCAACAAGGAGCGACACTGAGCCTAGCCTAAGCCTAGCACCGAGTCCCAACTCTGCTGAGGTGAGGAGGTGATTCAGAGTAGCTTTGATTTGCATTTCCCTGACGTCTAGGTCTGTGAGACACTTTAAATGTACATACTGGTCTGGCACTGACGAGATGACCCAGTATTTCAGAGCACTGGCTTCCCTGCCAATGGTGCTCAGTTCAATTCCCAGCATCCACGTGACCACAGCTCTCTGATGCTGTCTTACAGTGTACAGATGTATATGCAGAGAGACATAAAACACACAAAAAAATAAACCTAAAAGGAGACTTCCTGGCTGCCTGGCCGCCTGGCCGCCTGGCCTCCTGGCCTCCTAGCCACCTGTGTTTCTTCTATTGAGACTGGACATTAGCTTCCTCTCTGAAGTGTGGCTGATAAGGATGTCCCCATGCTGGGTTTCCTGACCTGAGTTTTGATGTACTTTTTATGCTCTCATGAGAGCATCTTTCCTGTTCTACTTCTGTTCGTCGGCAATGTTGAGGGTGGTTCTGTGGTCACCAGAAAAGAAGAACTCAATTCTCCGTTAAGTTTGTCAGACCTCCCCCCTCCTACCATTTGCTCTATAAAACCTTAAAAATAAAGAGATTTAAAAATTTTATTTTACCTGAATATTTTTCCTGTGTGTACCATGTGCGTGACGCACCATCAAATGCCAGAAGAGGGCGCTAATTCCTCTGGAAGTGGACCTACAGACGGTTGCAAGCCACCCTGTGGTTGCTGGGAATTAAATCGGGTCCTCTGGAAGGAAGAGCAGCAACTGCTCTTAACTGCTGAGTCATCTCCCCAGCCCTAAGCCTTTCTCGAACCGTCCTGGGCAGAGTCTCATGTATTGAAATTGTAGCCGAGCAACTTCTGGTTCTCCCACCATGCCTCCCAAGTACTGAAATTTTGGGCGTGTTTCTCCACGCGCCCTTATGCCGTGTCAGGGGTGGAACCCAGGTCTTATGAATCCCCGGTCACCTTGCCACCTGAGCCACATCCCCAGCCGCTGGAAAGCCTTGATGACTTATTTTTCCTTTTGTTTCTGTCGTTTTGTAGTTTCATCATTGGGTTGATCGGTTGTCTTGTCAGCTCTACACAAACTAGGGTCATCTGGGAAGAGGGAGCATCACAGGAAACCGTTTCCATAGATTGGCATGTGGTGAAGCCTGCGGGGGCATTTTTAATTATTATTAATAATGATTAAGGGCGGACCTACCCTCTGTGGGTGATGCCAACCCTGGGTGGGGTGGTCCTTAAGCCTTCCAGATAATTTAAAATTATTATTATTATTATTATTATTATTATTATTATTATTATTGATTGTTTCGGGGCGAGCATAGCCCGTGTAGGCGGTGCCAACCCTGGGTGGGGTGGTCCTTAAGCCTGCCAGATATTTTAAATTATTATTATTATTATTATTATTATTATTGATTGTTTGGGGGCGGGCATAGACCCTGTAGGCGGTGCCAACCCTGGGTGGGGTGGTCCTTGGACCTATAGAAAAGGAAGCTGGATTTAAGCCCAGAGGACAAACTCACCAAAGTACCTGATATGGCTTCTGCATTCCTCTCTGCTTCCAGGTTTCTGCACTGACTCCCTCAGGGATGGACACAGAAGTGTAAGTCAAATAAATTCTTTCCCCAACTTGCTTATTTGGTTTGTTTTTAAGACAGTGTCTCACTGTGTAGCCCTGGCTGACTTGGAACTTGCTATGTAGAGCAGGCTGACCTTGAACTCACAGAGATCCTCCTGCCTCTGCATCGAGAGAGCGAGAGTTAAAGGGGTGCACCATCACACCAAGCTGCTTTTGGTCACAATGTTTTATCAGAGCAACAGACACTTGAACACTTATTTTTGTTTTTTTTTAAATAGACATTTATTACAACTCTCTCACATAACTTGGTTCCTTCCTTTCAGTGTTCACGTCTCTCTTGCCTATGGTGCCCTCCATGCACCGACTCAGTTTCCCCGTAGAGAGCGTACATTTCCTCGTGCAGAATTCTACCTGGTTCTTAAACAGTGAAGGGCCTCAGCTGTTTTTTTTTTTTTTGTCTGTTCTTGCAATCTCTCCTTTCACATTTAAATGTCCTTAGCAACATCCTGCGTTCTTTGCCTCTAAGTGTGCAGTCCCCTGTGTTAGATGTCTCTTTAGCCTCATCGAAATGCATACAACTAAAAAGAAAATGAATCATTTTTTTAAAGAAGCAGTTCAGTATTCAAGAAAACCCCAAAGGTCATGGTGGAAGAAAATACAAATCAATTTTACAGAAGTGGCCTCCAGACCTAGGGATCGGGGATTTGCCATGATGTCACACTGGAGAGGAACATGAGGAAATGAATCACTGGGGGGAAAAGTCACAAATGCCTGAACTGGGGACGGTGTACTCGGGGACAAAGAGAAGGGACAATGCCAGAGGCATCAGCTGCTTCCAAAACTCAAGTAACAAGTATTTGTAAACCGCCATATTTGAGTGCTGGGAATCGAACTCTGGTCCTCTACTAGAGCAATCCCCACTGGGAGCCGCTGACCACTGAGATACCTTTCACAGCCGTCCTGCGGCCTGGGGCTACTGTAACAGCCATTTTAATGATGCCACCATCATTTAATGATTCTCCATCCAGATTGGCCTGAATTCTGATAGCTGCTTTCCTATTTTTATTCCCCAAAGTCGAAACAGATGGTGAGCATCCTGTCACTTATCAGACTGGTGGGTGGGGTCCTTTGAGTCTGGTGTTAGTGTGTTTCCAGTTTGGGGCTGCACTTTGTAAACCTCAGCCCTCGGTGTCATCTTGGCTCTTATTCTTCATGTGCCGGTGTCTGGCCGGTCTCTCATGTCCTCACAGGCATTCCATGTCCATCGTGAAGATGTCATCCAGAGTACCCTCATGTACTGCATTCGCCATTAGGACTCACTACCTAGTTAAGGCTGACCTGAGCTCTGGATCTTCCTGCCCCTGCCCGCTGCCCGAAAGTGCTGAGATTAGAAGCATAAGCTACTATTCCTGCTTTATGGGATACTAGGGATCAAACCCAGGGCTTCTTCATCCATGCTGGGAAGCTCTCTAATGATTGAGCAACATGCTCCCAGCCCTTCATAATCTTTGAAAGAAAGATTAGACACACAGGCAAGCCTATCTTTTGTCTTCTCTTCGCGAGCCTGCTGCTGTGCCCACCACTCTCAGGTCAGGTTCTAGGAGGTGCTCAGTGATGAGTTGTCTTGGCTGAAGTCTCCTTTTGCTATGTTTAAGCTCTGGCATGTAAAAGGACTGGTGCTCTGGGCAAGGCTTGCATTACTACAGAAATGCTTTTAGGATTCTTCCACACCAGCCTCCCCAAGTTTGGCTCTCTGCCTCCTGATGTGGGATAGAGGGTGCATTGAAACTCCCGGGGGCTGGGCATGTGCTTTCTTAATGCCAGGAACTGTACTCTGTATACCAGGTCTCCTGTTTCCTAGTTGGTGACTTCAGAACAGGCTGTCTGCCTTGTCAAGGTCTGGCCCATGCCTCCGGACACCTAAATGCCATCCATGGTGCTGGGGCCTTGGGTTCTGTTTTCAGTTTGGAGCCCATCCATCTTGAGGCAGCAGAGTTTGAGTGGCATAGACTGCAAAGGGAGTTGTTTACTTGGTGGGGATCATTATCCGAATGCTTAGAATTCCTGCAGCGGTCTTGACACCGGACTGGATGCAAAACCCAAACCAGAACCAGAAATGGAAAGAAGCAAGTCCTTGTTGACATCTGAGACCCACTTATTCAGCCGTCCCAAAGCTCCCACCAGGGGCTGTATTACATAGAGGAATACTTTACCTGTGGGTGCTGCTGCCTCTGTAGTTCAAGCACCCCAGTGCAAAGAGTAGTTATACTGGGGGAAAAATACCCAGGTCCCCAGCTCCACCACAGTTCAAACCATGGATGTTTTAACTTGCCCAGAGCCCGGGCTCTTTTGTATATCATTCCCAAATTTGTGATGATTAGTATCGATTGTCACCTTGACAAGATCTCCAATCACTTGAAAGCCAATCCTCTGAGCACACCCACGAGGAGATGTCTAGAAAGGATTATTTGAGGTGGACAGAGACACCTGGACTGTGGGTTGTACTGTTCCAGGGTCTGAAGGACCAGGATGCATCAGTAAGAAGGAGAAAGCGCTGAGCACTTCCTGCTTTGTGACTGTAGATGCCATGTGGCCAGCCACCCCATGTCATGGCCACCATGACCTCTCTCTACCATGATGGGCTGTACCTGGTCCGTGTTTGCCAACTCTTCTGTGGTAACAAAGGGAAAAGTAACTTAAACAGAGCAGAACATTTCTGTTTATTTCCCCTCTACACACCCTACCTGGTCCTCTCGGCTCTTCCTCTTCCTTCTGAAAGACGCAACAATGGTCTCGAATGGGTTCCGGTTCAGCTCCCTGTTTGAGAGCAACTTCCTACTGCGCATGCGCCAGCGTGCGTGCGTGCGTGCGTGTGAGCGAGAGAGAAAAAGGGAGCTCACTGATGTGGGTCAGAGCCCTATGGGGAGGATTCATTTCTGTGAGGATGCACAAATAAAGAGGGGAGTTCCTAGTTGGGGGACGGTTTGCCAGCAGAAAGCTCTATGCTCACTGGGAAGAGCGCATGACTGGGGCGAAAAAGGAGACTTGCAGGTAAAGACTCGAGGCTAGTCACTTTGAGGACACTCATTGACAACACCTCCTGTCTGGGGACTTGAGGCTACCAGGAATTCTGTTCCAGGGTCTGATGAGAAACTCGGAGATGACAGGCTTTGGGGATGCTTAGTTAGCCCCGTGGGATTTTTCCTTTCCTTGGTTCTGCTCCATAATTCTTGATGTTGGCCTCATTCTCTGGCTGGTTTCATGCGGAAGATCAACTTGAGAAACAGCATGCTGGGAATGGGGGCAATGTTGCTATAGTCTCTGAGGAGAGAAGCCAGTCCCATGGCTCCAGGCACCCCTGCATGTAGCATTTAGTTGTGTCTTATGGGATGACCCGGGTCTTGGTTTTACCCTGTGCGAATGAAGGACAATCAGTTCTCTCTAGTCCCTCCCCCAGGCCCTGCCATGAGACCTCAGTGCACGGGGTAGGATGGATATGTGACCAAAATGGGGAATCTTTGAGGGAGGGTGTCTTAGGGTTTTACTGCTGTGAACAGAGACCATGACCAAGGCAAGTTTTATAAAGGACAACGTTTAATTGGGGCTGGCTTACAGGTTCAGAGGTTCAGTCCATTATTATCAAGGTGGTAACATGGCAGCATCCAGGCAGCCATGGTGCAGGAGGAGCTGAGAGTTCTACATCTTCATCTGAAGGCTGCTAGTGGAAAACTGACTTCTAGGAGGCTAGGACAAGGGTCTTAAAGCCCAAGCCCACTGTGAAACATCTTCTCCAACAAGGCCACACCTCCAAATAATGCCACTCCCTGGGCTAAGCATATTCAAGTCATCACAGAGGGTAATGAAATAGGGGCGTCAAGTCCTGCTCTGATGCTGTGGTAAAATTCCTGACCAAAGCAACTTAAGGGAGATAGGGTTTATTCTGGTCATAGTCCCAGGTTCCAGTCTATCACTGTGGGGAAGTCAGGGAGTTGTAGACATGAAGCAACCGTTTACATTACATGCATAGTCACCAAAGCCAATAGTCATCCTTAGAACTTCTGCACTGGTCTTGGGTCTCTTCAGCCCCTCAAGGAAGCAGAGCATGGATGCTTGCTAGCTAGTAATCCGCTCACTTTCTCCCTCACGAGACCCATGGTGCCCCTGCTGAGGAGGCTTCCCATCTCCAGTGAGTGGGTCTTCCCAACAGCATTAATGGACTCATGGTAACTCCCTCTATGGACAGGCCGGTGGAGCAACCTAATCTAGAAAAACCCACCCCAGGACCCCTCCCTCAGTGATCCTATGGTGTCAGGCCGCCAACTAAGCTGTTACAAACAGAGGACCCCCAAAATCAAGGGTCCCATCTATAAATACAGTTTGTGGGGTTTAACTACGTGGTGGCACAGTGTGCAGCGGGGTAGCCAAGGGTGCAGTTTCCCAGGGGGTGGATGGGCTTCTGTCAAGCACGGGGAGGATCCACATTCCAGAGAGACCGAGATCTCTGCAGACTCAGTCTTTCCTCTGGATGCTCCTTGTAATGGGCCGAAGAAATCTCACTGCCGGCTGAGCCGGGTCTGTTTCTAATAGGTATGAGCTTGCCAGAGACCAGGCAGGATTTCACGAGAGGACCAGGTCAGATGCAAACCTTTAGAGAGTCCTATGTGTTTCTCTTCCCTGTTCCAGCCGCTTGGGACCATCGAAAGTGATGCCCTGGAGGCTTGGCATGCAATTAAAAGTGAAGAAATTCTTAATCAGATCATGCCACTCCGAGTGAATTGGGCTGGAATGAAGAAATTATGTAGAACTGCCCACAGTGGAAATTCACCAGGCCAAAGTGGAGAACCAAATACTCCCAGGTTGTTTTTGAAATAGATACTGTAAAGTCCTAAGATCGTTTCCAAATATTTTTAAAAATTTTTCCATTAACTAGAGTTGCTTTAGGAGATAATACACACACACACACACACACACACACACACACACACACACACACCCTTGTACATATACATGCACACACAGGCACACATGCAAGCTGTGTGTGCATGGGAAACCCACAGCAGACTCTGTACCCCAAGTATCTCTTCAAACTGGCTGAGACTTGTAAATCCCCTCCATGCTCCTTTGAGACCGCTCTCATTAAAAACAAAACAAAACAAAAAACCCCAGAAGTTTGTTTACCTTTCCCTGCTCAAGAATGTCATAACAAGATTTCCACTCATTATCAAAAATATTCTTTTGCCACTAATTTTTCTTCTTGGTTAAAATAAACCAGGGCTGGCATCATCTCTGGGACCATTCTTCTGTAAGCAAGGGAACGTTTCCTTAGCGGATTTGAAGACTCCTTCCATGAGGAATTTCCCGTGCAAGTTCTCTGTTTGTTAACTCTATTTGGCACAGTTACCCCAAGGGTCAGGATCAGCCTCCGCTAATTCATCCTTCAAAACAAGGCTCCAGTATTTCATGCTAGCCCGTGCAGGGTACCTAGCTGGATATATCTGGTCACGTGATGTGGATTCTGGGGATGGCTGCTGTGTGACCTTGTGCCGTGGCCACCTGACTTCTTTGGACCTCAGTTTCTCCAGTTATCATGTGCTTTGCCTTGGATTTGATGCTCTCAAAGCCTTTTCTTAACACCCAGTTGGAGAAGTTGAATTCTCTAATAATGTCTGAATGAGAAGAAAAAGGGATTCTTAGAAATATCTATAGCTTTGGGATTCAGGAATAGGCCACAAGGGATCTTTGAGTGAGGTATTTTCGTTTCAAAGGCAGAACACAGGAAAAGCAGTTCAGAAGTGTAGGGAGCCATATTGGATTTGGGCCTAGCCGCTTTTTGACTGCATGGCTCAAAGTGGCTAGGTGACTCTGGGCTGTTTGGCCACAGATATTCACCCCTAAGATGACTGCCATAAGTCTTAAGATTGTTAGACAAAGCCTCTCCCATGAATTTACGGCACAGGAAGATAACATTCAAGGGATGCCTCAGCTCCCTTAGCAGATACCAGTTATCTCCTGAGTCAACACCGAGTGTCTATGCCGTCTATGCCTGACCTCTTTGCCTCCAGCTATCACTACCTGTATCCACACCTCCCCCTCCTCTGTGTTTCACAAAGGACACTCCCCCTACCTGAAAGCCTTAAAAGCTGTAACGTTCACCCCAATAAACGAGACCTTGACAACAGAACTTTTGCTTGGTCTCCTTCTTCTCTTCACCCCCATTTTGGCCCATAGGTAGAAAGCCTTTTCGGGACCCTGAATAACTGGGTCCCCCTCCCCGGCTGGCTTCCTATCTAGATATAAGCCTGAGAATGCTCCTGCATGCTCAACATATACTCTGCCCCAGGAATAGAGAAAGGACTGTGTGTACTTGGGAGACGGCTCTAGCAGTACAGGGCTTTGCCATGCAAACACAAGGACCCGAGATTCCCAGAGGCTGCGGTTAAAAAAAAATATTCAGGTGCGGTGGCTCACTCTGGCAATCCCAGTGCTGGGGCTCTCCCGGGCTAGTCAGCCAGCCTACTCGGAGAGTTCTAGGACTGTGAGAGACACTACCTAAAGAAGCCAGTTGTGAGGCTGGAGAGCTGACTCAGTGGTTGGGTCTCCTAGATGGCACTGGCTGCTCCTTTAGAACAGGCTCAGTTCCCAGAGCCCATGCTGGGTGGCTCACAGCTGCTTCAACTCCAGTTCCAGGGGATCTGATGCCCTCTTCTGGACTCCTTGGACACCAGCCACAGCACATATACATATATGTAGACCTGCACATGTACACATAAAATAAAATAAGTAACTATTAAAGAGAAGACACCACAGGGGCTGGAGGGTGGCTGCTCCTGAAGGGGACCAAGCTCAGTCCCCAGTACCCACCTCACAACCATCTGGAACTGAGTCCACTGGGTCCAATGCTCTCTTTGGCCTCCGGGGGCACCGGGCACACATTCAGTGCACATACACACATGCAGGTAAAACACACACACACACACACACACACACACACACACACACACACACACATAAAATTAAAATAGATAATTCCTTTTTGTATTTAACTTTTTGGATCCTTTGTGAAATTCACATCATGTCCCAATCCCACCCATCTCCCTGGCCCTGTGCACCTACCTTCCACTCTTGAAAAGAAAAAGGAAAGGTTCTCCCACAAAAGAAAAAAATCTCGTCACGGAAGCTGTAGTGTGACAGTGTGTCACACAGCACACCCTTTTGTCCACATGTCTTTGTTTGCCAATGTTCATTGCAGTGAGTCATTGGTTTGAGGCCTCTGACGACAGCTGTACCATCAATACTGGATCCTCACGGACACTCCTCTCGGATGCCCCAGAGTTTCCCTGTGGAGACGCTGCAGGGTGGGATGCTGTAGGACTGGGCCCTTGATGCACTCCAGCAGTCCCTAGATGGGGTAGATGTTGGGATGGGCCGGGGCCATCTCAGAAGGGGTCTGCCTGCCCGGGCCTTCTGACCAAAATGTATAATTCTTAAAAAACAAACAAACAGTTGTATGGATCCTAAGGCATGATGGCCAGGACTTACCTCTGGTGGCATGCACACTCGTGCATACTCGTGAGAGCTTGCACACGTGCATGCACTGGTACGTGCATGTGCGAGCACACACCACATACGGGGGGGGGAGGGGAGAGAGAAAGCGAGAGCGCAGGTGGTGCAGAATGCTCCTCCTCCACTGTCTGTAAGTAGAAGAGACGGCAGGAGACTCACTAGCTCTTCCGTAGCACTTCAGTCCTTGCATCTGTGGGACACTGAAGGTCAGTGGTTGCTGTTCCGTAAGATCTCCAGTTTAGAGAAGTGGGGAAGGAGCAGTGGGATGGAATCTGACTGAGCAAGGGGAGAAGTAAAGACCGCATATGGTAGGAACTCATTTTACAGCAAATCGGACAAAGTATGGTCCTCATGGTCGCTGTGGAACAGCGCATGCGTAGCCTGCTTCAAGGGTCCCGGGTGCTGGTCTGTCAAGGGCTTCTTCCTCTACAGAGGACACAGGAAGCAGAAGGAGGGGACCCTGTTGGTTAACGCCTTTCAAGAACCCTTCCAAGATTCTCAAAGCCGTAGCGCCCCCTCTCTGCATGGAGCACCAGCGGAGGCGACAGCCACCTTCGAGGATGACTTGCGCAGAACCCTGACATGGTTCAAGGGTCTGTGAAGGAATAGGAGAGGCGGCTACAGTCTCGCTGCACAGAGCATGTAGAAACAAGAAGAGACGGAGAGAGCTCTCAACCAGCACCCCGTGGGATCTAAGGTGGTTCCCCACGGGACCAGCAATTCTCACAAGATCCCAGAGTCTAACGACATGGTCGCTGCCCCTAAGTCAATGGCTTTGAGAGATAAAATGGTGTGGGTGCCGTACTCAGCATCCATCCGTCTTCGCTTCCATTCAGGTCAGGAGACAGCTGCTCAGATAGCACAAAGACGGCATAGTACTTCCTCCTTAAATCTAAAATTCACTTCAAAGACTTTTCTCTATTTTGAGAATATGTCATCTCCAATTTTAGCATTAAGATGTCCTTTCTTTTATGTAATTATGGAGACAGGTGGTAGATTGAAAAACTTTTTTTTTTTAATTTGAGAAAAAGCTACTACTTTTTGCTGGTCCAGTTTTGCTAATTTTCTTCTCATCGCTTGTCTTTCTTTCAAATGTGGAGGGTTGAGAAGTTTGCAGTTCCCAGCATCTGTCAGAGCTCAGTGCGGGCCCTCATCTCACTTCTGGCTGACAGACAAGGTGTAGAAAGAGATTCGGTCACTTCTGAGTCGTGTCCTCGCAGGAAAGTACCCAGTTCCCTGCCTGGTTCCCTCTTCTGGAAGGCTGGTAGACATGGTGTTGTTAGACTGTTGAAAAGCGTTCACTACCCAGCGCAGAAGTCTGGGGTCCCCCAAGTCAGCACATCACCACGGCCCAGGGCGGTTTTGTAACATGGGAGAGAAGCCACCCATTGCAGAGAAAACAAACCAGCCTTTCCACGATGCTTACAGTAATGGCAACAGAGGGACTACCCAAGGGCAGTCAAGGGAAGAAGACCTTAAACAGACCCCAACTTAGTTGATTTGGGAAGACCTGCCCCAATTGTGGGCAGAGTAGCAGACACTGTAATCATGGAGAAGGGGGAGCCTCTTTCCCATCTGACAAAGAGAAGAAAGGAAGCTGGGAGGAGAGTGTGAAGGAGCCAAAGGAAGAGAGTATTGGGAGTATCTGAGGGGTCAACGGGGCATAATACAGAGAGGTACAGACATGGCCGTTCTGTTTACAACGGAGGCAGTTAGAGACTTCCTGGGGCTCTGTTTCTTCAGTAGTGGTGGAGTGAGCGCAGTGGGCACGGTGAGGAGTAAACAGGATATATGGCATAAGTGCCTTCTAGAAGGGGCCTTGAAAGATGGTGGTGGAGAGGTTACCTCTCCCCTCCCCTCCTCTCCCTTCCCCTCCCCTCCCCTTCCCCCCCTTCTCTCCACTCTTCGGACTGCAGTTGCACAGTTTAAGAAGCAAGTGTCCAGTATTTGGGGAAGACTGGACCACTGAGTGTGAAGTAGGATATGGTGGAAGGCAAAGCTGGTGATAAGAACTGGTACTGTAGGATTATGGGATTGAGAGAGGCTAGGGCAGGAGATGGCTGCTTAGACAGGTGTGGGGGATTGTGGGACAGGTGATGGGAGTGGGGTGGGGTGGAATGTCACTTGGGCTTTAGAGATAGAGGGGCCCTTGAGCTTGAACAGGTCTGGGTATGAATGCAGGACTGGGGGGCAGGGCGGAGGGAGAGGATGGAAGAGATCGCTAGAGATGAGGTCCAAGGAACCTGGAGGCTGAGAGCTGACCTGGGCCACCAGCAAGGATTCAGAAGCAGGATGAGAACGGAAGTCGGGGAAGTGGGAGCCATTTGCGAACGGGTTTGCTGGGTGAGGACAAGTGTCAAGAAAAGTGCAGATATGTGCTAGAAGCAGCCTAAGGACCTGGACTGCCTCTGTGCTCTCAAGCAGGCGGTCTGACAGAGCTCCGTGGTGTCTAGATCGCACTAAAGCTCTGAGAGCTTTAAAAGACACACCCTCCTCCCTGCCCAGGGTCCAGAGCACCAGAGTAAGAATCTCCATTTCAGAGGCAACAGAAGCAGGCTCTCTGGGTCAGCCTGGGGCACTGCAGTGCCCTTAGGTCATGCTGAGTGAATGAATACATCGAGATCCTGCTCAGGCTAATAAAATCTATCTGTTTTAGGGTGCAAAGCTGCCTCCATGGAAACTCCCCAAGCTGTGTAGAGTCTTTAACACTCTGCAGCCATCTTGAAACGTTTAGTGCTTGGTGACAATCAACCCTGCATAATTTACACTAAGTATTACAAACAATAAATTAACACTATTAATTAATTTATTATGAACACTATAAATTGTACAATTAGCATCAACAATAAATTAATGACATTAATTATAATTAGCTGTGGTGAGTGGGTGGGTCCTCCTAACAGGTATGGAGGCTTTCCTGTTTTGTTTTTGTCTTTAATTTCCTCAGCACTGGCAACAGCTCAGTGAGTAAAATGCCCACTGTGCAATCAAGAGGACTTGAGTTCAGATCCTCAGAACCCATGAAAAAAGCTAGGTGTCTTAGTGTGTGTGTGTGTGTGTGTGTGTGTGTGTGTGTGTGTGTGTGTGTGTTTGTAATCCCAACACTGGGGCAGACACAGGAGGATCCTTTGCACTTTCTGGGCAGTTGGCCTAACTTAATTGATAAGCTTCTGATTCACTGAGGCGTCCTGTGACGACGACGAGGATGATATTGGTATGTGGGGATTAATGAAGGATGCATCTAGTATTAATCTCCACATGCGTATATGTACACATATCTATGTGAACATTTCTAAACAACACAAACACCACACAATTTCTAAAGAACACAAACGCCCTCCCTCAGGAGATCGCAATATAGCAAGAGTCATATAGCATAGCTGGAGGGGATTCTCAGAGAAATAGTGGAGGCTGAGAAGTCTGCTGTAGAGTTTCCCAACAATGCAGAGAGGGTTTAGAGAGCAAGAGGGAGCTGCAGAAGAAGAGTGCCTGACTGAGTGGAGGTGGAAGGGTATGCCGGGGAGAGGGACGATGGCCGTAGAAATACACACTCCTGGTTTGCACACGGCTGTTTGGAGAGAAGTGTTGGGCCTAACAGAATTCTGCCATAGTCTGAAATACATGCTCAGCGATGGGGAGTAGAGACAGGAACCTTGGGTCTAGGGGTGGCGAGGGTGCATGAGTACAAAGATGAGCTACAAAATGGTTGCTAGGGGAGCCGGAAGTACGTAAGAGTAGGGTCACGTGTGGACAATTCGAATGCATTCTGATGCTGTGAGGCTGTGTGTTTGTGCAGCTGTGTGTCTTCGCATCTGTTCGTCTGTGCAGCTGTGTGTGTCAGCTGTGTGTCTACGCAGCTGTGCGTTGAGAGAGAGCAGAGAGACCCACGTGACATTTTGCCTGGAGGGCTAGAGTTCTGAACCACGATCACAGGGATAGACCGCAAAGCCGTGCCAGCTTCAGGTTCAGAGTGCTCAGAAGGCCTTGGAAAGCTTAGGAATCCATAAGGCACACGGCATGAAAATCTTGTTTTCCTCTCACAGTCCCAGAGGAAGTCAGCAGTGCAATGTAAACCGAGACAGGGCTCTGGGAAAAGGCAGCTCCCTGGAGAAGCGAGCCACAGGCACAGGCGCCGCGAGGGCCGCTGATCCCCCACAGCGCAGACGCAGAGGGGCCACCGATCCACGCGATGTCCGCTGTTTTTCTAAGCCAGGATAGATAAGAGGTGATGAAATATCTGTCCACTTAATCCCTTTAGTACAAATATTTATCCTCAAAACCAAGCCAGTCGGGGCCTGGCCTGGCGGAAGCCAGGTACAATCTCATTAACCAGCCGTAAAAGCAGTCTTGTCTGGACCCTGCCATGGACCCAAGGCTGGATTGGGCATCTCTGAGGGTCTGGGGACTCTGGGAAAGATGCCTTCCCAAGGGAGAGGTGACTATGCCTGAGACCCTACCTTCCCCTGGCCTCTTTAACTTGAAATTCTTGAAATTTAGTTGTTGTTGTTTTCTTTTGTTTCATGGTTCCTTCTACCATCGCTCCCTTCCGGTCAGAGGAGGTTGGAGGACATTTTAGCTCAGCTCAGTGAAGGAGGGAGGAACCTAGATTGTGTCTTTTCACTCCCTCAGCCAGTGTTTACTTACACCAGCACATTACACTGTCACCTTCAAGGCATCCGAAGTCCTTCCTTTGTTCTTCTCTGGTATCTGTTTCCCCGACTCTAAGGGTCAGTACTATTGCCACTGACAGCTGCAATTGTTGAGACTGTCCAGGAATCTTGTCAGCAGAAAAGGCCAAAAGTCTGTAGACAGAAACTGACTACAAAGGCGGGAGCCAACGATGCAGGCACAGAGGCTTCCACAGTGTCTCAAGGTGACCCGGGTCTCATTAGACTACTAAGCCTTACAGGCATCTGTGCAGGTTTGACACGCTAAGGAGATTAAACAAGGCATGAGGGTCTATGTAGAACCACCTGTATCCAATAGAACATGCACAGGAAACCACGTGTATGCAAATTAGCCGGAGGCTAGCCTATGTAGATGACCCCCATGTGACTTAAAACCCACCTTTTTTTTGTACCCTCTTTGCCAATTGAACTTTTCAACTTTTTCTCTTGGGCTGGTGAGATGGCTCAGTGCATAAAAGGGCTTGCCGCCAAGCCTGGTGACATGAGTTTGATCCCTGGACCTCAAGTGGTGGAAGAATAGAGTTGACTCTAACAAATTTTCTTCGGACCCTGGCACATACCATAGAGCATCTGCACACACATGCTTCTATACACATGCACGCATGCATGCACAAACGGACACACAATTAAATGTAAAAAAAAAAATTCTGCAAAACAAGTGGAAAAAAATCTTAAAATTTTGTCTTTGTTGTGGGCCACTTCCTCTTTGAAAGAGTGTTTTTAATCAATTTTCTTATTTTCTTGCTCTGACGCATGTCTCTGTCTAATTCCTTATTCCAGGACCCAAAAACCTGCTACCTCTTTGGAGGTGGCCATCAAACCTCAATATCTACAAACAGCAGTTGGGAGCCAGGCCAGGAGATAAGATTTATATTTCTAATCTCTTTGCAGCGTCTCTTTACAGGGGAGGCTGAACTGTGGGCGTGGGCTAGGACTCACCATTAAGGAGTCCATCTTTGGGAGATTCCGCTCACTGTGGTCATGAGGCCAACTTAGAAACTAGTCCTCACCAGCTGCAAATTTTCATATATCACAGCACCCTGGAAAGTCACATGGTGCCCATCCTGACTGGGACTAATCACTTCAGAGGAGCCTGGAGTGCTTTCCTCCTCTCTCTCCTGACAGGAGCGCCTGCCTCAGCAGCCATTATTTACGGCCCGTTCCCGTTCCCGTTCCCGTTCCCGTTCCCGTTCCCGTTCCCGTTCCCGTTCCCGTTCCCGTTCCCGTTCCCGTTCACTGTGGGGATGGAAGACTCTAGGTCTGGACGGAGGGAGGGGCGGCCCCCGACCTCACTGCTGTACAGATGCCAGGGTTTCAGGTCTCAGCATCCCGGGTATTGCAGAGCCAGGAGACATGGGTTTGTAGGCGTTTGTCCTGTAGTGGTAGCCATGGTACAATGGTCCTTGGCATGGAGCATGTCCGGCCGTTGGCTCCGCCCAGCACCCGAGCTGCCTGCATTGCTAGTCACACTCGCCTATGCCTTTTCTTGCCCTCTCCGTGGCCTTCTTTTCAGTCCTCTTCACTCACGGTCATCATACTTGTTATTTCTGGTTCATCATGATCTCCTTGCTCATTCATGCTATGCGGTTCCATTCCCAAGGGGGTCCATTAGTTCTCCCAGGAGTAAGGGATTCCCTCGGGGGAAAAAAAATCACCACCTGTGCCCTTGTATTCTAAAAATATCCAGAGCTATCCTGGGCTCTGGCATTGGTTGGCCTTGCTCCGCCTTGCTAGACTTCATTACAAGGCCCTGGCATTGGTTCACCTTTCATTTCATTGCTGATCTTCACTCACAGTGACTTCGTAGTGAGTAACTTGCCAAAGAACTTCTCATGATATCCTGGCAGATTCTTGCTACTTGTGTGGACTCGGGCTGATTGACGGAGCCTCGTAGTTTCTTCTGGATTGAACGCCATTGCTGATTTGTGATTGGTGACTGCTGAGTGGAGTGGACTGTCACTGCTGATTCGTGTTGTTTTGCAAGTGACTGGACTGCAGACAGTTAAGATTGGAATTGCCTCCAAAGAACTATTTCTAAACAGGTCCATAACCCCTGTTCTCCGTTAACCTTTCTTCTCCACTACCTCTGGTGTGTGATGGGCTAGAAGGGAGATTGAAGTGTTTAAGAACGCTTATTAAAGAGTTCAAAACCTTTTGAAAAATCAAAGCCTACAGAAATGGTAGAAGGTGCCTAATGCTCAGGCCTTCTGACCTCTGCTAAGACAAGGAGATACGCAAGGGAGGCTCAGAGGGGACGCCTATTGTGATGGTTTGTAGATTCTTGGCCAAGGGAGTGGCACTATATTTCAAGGTGTGGCTTTGTTGGAGTTGGGGTGTCACTGTGGGCATGGGCTTTAAGACCCTCATCCTAGCTGCCTGGAAGCCAGTCTTCTCCCAGTGGCCTTCAGACGAAGATGTAGAATTCTCAGCTCCTCCTGCACCATGCCTGCCTGGATGCTGCCATGCTCCTGCCTTGATGATACTGGACTGAACCTCTGAACCTGTAAGCCAGGCCCAATTAAATATGGTCCTTTATAAGAGTTGCCTTGGTCATGGTGTCTGTTCACAGCAGTAAAACCCTAACTAAGACAGCTGCAAAGCTTAGATGACCTATTGGTGTCCAAATCCCATCTCCCAAAGAGAATACAGTGGGCCACAGAGCTCAGAAGAAGAAACATCGTCTCCCTTTCTCTCTGGAGCCTTATGCTGGCTCCATGTGCTTCCGTTTACCCCATGTTTCCAGAGGAACCAGAAGGAGTGGGCACAGGAGGGGGGTTAAAAATTAACTTTTAATTCTCTTGAGAATTTTTTTACATGAATTGTCTGTTTGTGTCATTTCCACACCTCCCTCTGCCCCAACTCTCCTCCTGTCCCCCGACTCCTTCTCAAATTTATAACCTCTTCTTTAATTATTAAGTCTGTCTATCCTCTAACTATCACCTAACAACTGTTGTTGCTAATTCATAAATGGTGTTTGCAAGTGGATTGAACTACACTGCTGATTTGTGTAAACTAAACTGCTGATATCCTGACAACACAGATTGAATTCACTCCCAACAACAGCAACAACAACAACAACAACAGCAACAGCACCCTATTTTTAAACAGATCCACATCCTTCTTTGGTTTATTAACCTTTCCTTTCTGTTACTTTTGGTGGGTGGCGGGCTAAAAGGGAGGTTAAAGCATTTAAGTCAGATTTAAAAAAAAAGCTTACAGAGAACCCATTTAGGTTTATCAGGAACTTTCAGGCCTTAATAAAGATTTATGTTGGGGGATTGGGGATTTAGCTCAGTGGTAGAGCGCTTGCCTAGCAAGTGCAAGGCCCTGGGTTCCGTCCCCAGCTCTGAAAAAAAAAAAAAAATAAAGATTTTTGTTAATATGTGTGAGTGTGTGTGTGCGTGTGTATATACACGTGTGTATTGGTGTATTGTGTGTGTTGGTGTCCATGAAGGCCAGAAAATGGTGTTGGATTTCCAAGAGCTGGGGTTACGAGCAGCTGTGAGCCATCTGATAAGAGCGCTGAGAATGCAACTTGGGTCCTTTGAAGGAGCAGCAAGTGTTCTCTAGCACTTGGAGCCTTCTCTCCAGTCCCAGTTAGCTCCTGCTCATACATGGAAGGGCCTGTACTTCGTCCAGACCGCTTGTTGCATTGTTGAGAAGAAATTGGATCTGGGTGGATGCCAGGAGACGAGCGAATGGATAACTTGGTTGAAAGCTCATTGGCCGGCTGCTAAGACCCTCCAACCGCTGCCTGGCATTACCTCAGTCCAACAGGGCTGCTCACATGCAGGTCACATATCAGCTATGACAAGGTCAGAGAGGTTACGTGGGAAAGGAGGACAATCCCTTCTTAGTTCTCAGCAGGCTGGTTGAGGCCCTCAGGAAAGCAGCTACCTCAGCTGCCTCCCTCTGCCGCTAGTCAGAATGACAGCACTTAAGTCCACACAGAAGCCTTCCCTTTTTTTGCTTGCTTGTTTGTTTATTTATTTAGTGTGTGTTTGTGGTGTGTATGTGTGTGAGTGTGAGTATGTATGTGTGAGTGAGTATGTGTGTGCGTGTGCATGTGTGTGTTTTGTGGTGTGTGCGTGTGTGTGTGTGTGTGTGTGTGTGTGTGTGTGTGTGTGTGTGTGTGTGTGTGTGTGTAAATGCGATGCCAGGTGTGTGGAAGTCAGAGAACACCCTGTAGAAGTCTGTTCTTTTCTTCCACTATTTGGATCAACGGCAGCGCCTGCACCTGCTGAGCCATCTCTCGCCAGCCCAAGCTTCTCCTTTGGATGTCCATGCTTGTACAAGGGCCTTTGCTTAAAGACAGAGAGCTGTAAATTCTTCACTGTTGTTCTTACGGGTGTGTCCTCTGGGGTTTAATGTAACTGTGTCATGCATTTTTGTTGTGGTAAATAATAAAACCAAAACCCAAACCAAACCAAAACACCAACCCACCATTGGGCCATGTGGCATCTGTGGGGTTTTCATCTCAATCAGCAAAACATCTCAACCTGACTTGCTAAATTTTCAATTTCCATCCCACGCTGTCACTCTCTGGGCCCAGCAGTGGCTGCCCTTTTGTGACTCTCTACTGTGAACTCTGCTCACAATCTGAGCATGCGCCCCCTGTGGTTATAGTCACAACTCCCAGTATCCTGGTAAAATCAAAACTCTAGAAGCTTGAAATTTATCAATCAGATTTATATCAGTCAAGTCTCACACAATACACAAAATACAAAATGTCCACACAATAAACTCAGAGCCAATTAATATTGATATAAACTGCCCACCTAGATAAGACAAATTATCCTATAAAAATCCATCCCTTATAAAATATTCATAACCACCTGTGGCCATTTATAGCTGCACAGATCTGGGTCGTCCTTCTCTGCCTCCATCTTGGTTCTTCTCCTTTCTCCTCTCTCTCCCCCTCCTTCAAAACTCTGTGCCCGGGTTGGGGATTTAGCTCAGTGGTAGAGCGCTTGCCTAGGAAGCGCAAGGCCCTGGGTTCGATCCCCAGCTCCGAAAAAAAAAAAAAAACAACTCTGTGCCCATCTTACTTTTTCACTGCCTGATCACAAGCCTTGCCTTATCTTGTGCCTGCCCTCACCTGCGCATAGACAACAATCCACATGTTTTCACGATAATAGTTTCTAGGTATTGTTGTTTTGTGTTTAAGCAACAGGAGACCAACTCAATGTAGCCCCCCACCCCATGTCATTATAACAACTAAGTAACAAACTCTGTGGCTACTTAATTTTTATATTTTTCCTAACTCCTATGCTAAAATGTGACTATTCTTGGCATGCCTAATTTAAGACGTATGCATGTGCATGAAAATATATTTTAGGATGGTTTTAAATGTGAAGTTAGGTATTTGGGTGTGAGAGTTACTGTTCGTCCATCTGCTTGAGTATTGTTTGCTCGTTTTCTGTCTGTCTGCTTGTGTGCTCTTTTGAAGATAGCTTTTCCAAGGTTTTTATTTTGGCCAATTTGGGACTGATTAAAAAGAGAGGCCACTTTAAAACCAATCTGTTGCTTCCTGCTTGTAAAGACCTATAATGACAGGGCTTTTCTTGAGGGCTTTAACATACTTATGTACAAAGGCAAATGGGTGACCCAGTGACCCAGTGACCCAGTGACCCAATGACCCAGTGACCCAGTGAAAAGGAACCAACAGGACCTAAACAACCCCAAGTTAGCATTAAAGTTGGCTTTGGGGATTTCAATGATAGGAAAAAGGTGGAGATGGACCATAAGGCCCAGAGAAATCAATCACAGACAGAAGAATAAACCAAGGTGATAGATAGTCTTGGGCCTGGGAATGATAGAGTTCCTCCAAGCAGTTAACCTGAAGCCTTGGAGGGACTCCCGGCTGAGGAGGATCCTGAAGGGACAATGCTTGCTGTAACTGTGAGAAGCCAGAGACTCCGGAGAAGATCTTTTCTCACTAGAGTTCTAAGGAATGACTTGGCCACCTCTTCAGAGAGAGAAACCACTGTAAGGGACAATGACTCAGCCTCTGAAAGAAGGATGAGTTTTCAACTCCGACGTTCACCCTTGAATACCCATACTGCCCACCTGGTAACCCACCACCCTCTTTAGTAACAGCAGATGACATTACAACACCTTGAGTGACCTTTGACTTGACAGGTGAAAATGTGATATTTATTTCTGATACTTGTTCCTACTTGAGTCAGTAACTCAGGGCCTCTTCCAACAAATGTGGGTAGTAGCCAGTGTTTAGCAAATGCTCAAAAGTCAAAGAGTTAGTCTCCTCGGGGGCAGCTGTGGAGTCCTGATATAGAAAACCCTTTAGCCTCATGTGTAATGGACAGCAAGGCATGACATTATGTTAGGTGTCCTCACCCACAAGTTAGGGGACATTCCTATCCCCATAGCTTCCTCCTCAGCTTGACTCTGCAACTCTGTAGGATGCTGCAGGCTCATGGCAATTCTAGTAGGTTATCATATCAGACCCACTCCACCCAGCCCCAAAGAACTCACGAATTTACTTTCTAAAATAAAACCTCCTTGGCCCAGAGAGGTGGCTCAGAGGTTAAGCACACTTGCTGCTCTTGCAGAGGACCTGGGTTCAGTTCTCAGCACCGCATGGTGGTTCAGAACCATCTGTAACTCCTGTTCCATGGACTCTGGCTCCCTCTTCTGTCCTCTGTGCATACTGCATGCCTGTGGTGCACATACGGACAAAATACTCACACACATAAAGTAAAATAATGTCCTTTAAAAAATGAAAATAAAACTTTTCTGTTCCAAGTCTTCATAACTTCAAGCATATCTTGATGAGACCGCCTTCACCTACAAACTGATTTTTAAAAAAAAGACTTACAAATTCTCTTCAAACAAGAGATAGAGTCTCCTGGGTCAAGCCATTGACTGGAAAATGTTTTATACAAAGGGAGTAACTTTGAGTGGTGTAACCTGATCTCAATGTATTCACTGCAGTTGTGTTCACTTATAAATTGCATCTACATCAATGATAGTGTATATGTCGTATACACCATAAACACATGTGCATAAAACTGTGACCAAAAGGGGGAACGAGATGCAATAAGGGATGCTTTGGGTAACATTGATTATTAGAGCGTTGGATCACTATTACTCAATCCTCGAAGGCATAGACGAATGTAGATCTAGAGCTTACTGTTAACAAGAAAGGCTATGAATACATATTGTAGTAGCCTTGCTGTACACATTGACCGCACCCGATCAGTTTCTCAGTACATTTATTGCTTACTATGCTCAGGAGCCTACAGAGCAAGTGAGCTTAGTCTAATTCCTTTGCTCTGGGGTGTGTAGGGCCAATACAGCCTCCAATCAGCAGTCCAGTAATCATGCTAAACCTCTCGTACCCTACCTGAAATTCTATTAGATCTCACACAGATGCTCTAATCTACAATCCACTTATCTTTGTCAATGCAAACACATCTCTCACTTAAAGAGGATGAAAAAGAGTTTATTCTAGAGTCAAATATGGGTGGCCATTGTCCAGAAACGTAAATTTAGGCTGCCCCAAATCCGTGTTCCAGCAAGGTTGCAATATTGGGATTTTTTTTTTTTTATAGTAACAATAACCACTTAGTTTACTACAAAGAGTAGCAGATTCAGTAACGGAAGAACCATCTGTAACGTGATAAGCCAAGGGAGTGTCCTCATTGGATAGGGCAAGCCTCTTTGTGTGTTTCCTTACATATAATTTTTATGTAAATGAGGGCAATTCTGATTGGTCGGTGTTCAGTCCTGAGTAGCGTTGTTATGCAAATAATTTCCCATAATGCAATTGAACCATGGGCACGAGGACCTCGCTGAGGTATTGGGGTTGGCCATCCCAGTCTGTTCTGCTGTGGCGCTGTTTTCAATCTTGAGTAGAAAGGACACTGTTTGGGGGAAACTTTCCAGATCACACTTCACTTAGAGAATGTTTCCGGTTTCTTACTGGCCCACTTCCATCGCTATACTTACTTTCTGCATGTTAGTTTAAGGGTGGAGTTTTGGTGCAAAGACGGCCTAGCGATCTGTGACCACCTTGCTTTTTGTTGTTGCTATTCTAAATCTCAGAAATAATAGTGAAGACATGATCTTAAATGAAGATACAACTATACTTAAAGGAGGAAAAAACCCACCTTGGTGGTCCTTTAAAAAGTTAAACACAAACTTACTCTTTGACTCACCTAATTAATTGCTGGATATATAGCCAAAGTAATTAAAAATGTATTCAAATAAAAGCTTTTATATACCTGTTCATAATAGCATTGTACACAAAAGCCACAAAGCCACAGGGCAAACAATCCAAATGTCCATTAAGGGATGGAAAAGCAGATATGGTATACCCATACGGTGGAATATTATTCAGTCATAAAAGGGTGTCATTGACATGACTAAGTTTTTAAACATTTTTCAAAGTGAAAGGAGCTGTGATAACAGATCATATATTGTATGATTCCATCATTTAAATATCCAGAATGAGTCACTCCGGAAGCAGACAGAAAGCTGATTGGTAGTTACTAAGGGGGCGGTTACTAAGGGGGAGGGACAAATGGAGGCAGACAGCCGATTGGTAGTTACTAAGGGGGAGGGACAAACGGGGATTTGCCTGTTTAAAGGAGGTGGTAACAATGTTTTGGGGGTGGTAACAATGTTTTGGATCTAGATAGAGGTAGTTGTACAAAGACATCAAACTGGGCATTTTAAGGCTACTTTTGTATTACATGAATTTCCACCTCAATTAAAGAGATAAAGACAGGTCAGGGGTGTGGCTCAACTGGTAAAGGGGCTTACTATGCAGGCATGATGACAACCTGAGTTTGATCCTCGGAACTCATGTGGACAAGGAAAGAGCCAGTCAATTTCACACAGTTGTCCTCTGACCTCCACACATGTGCCATGGCTCAGGCATGTGTATGTGTGCACACACACAAATATGCTTTGTAACACACTCAGACTCACAATCACACATGCAGTAATAGATAAAAAATTAATTTTAAAGACATAAATAAAGTAGGGGGAATCGCGAGGATCAGAAAAAGATGGTTCCTTAGAACTCGCTAGCCTCTGCCATGGTGGGAGTTTAGCTTGGAGTCCACAGAAGCCTGTGTCCAATCCACTCAGCCCGGGCAGCATCCACCAAGCTGGCCGTGTGTAAACCTTGGCAACAACATGGAATTTCAAAAAATAAAAAATAAAAAATCCCATGGTTTGGTATTGTCTGCTGTCTGGAGCTCAAGGGCATTGCCAAAGTACTAGAAACCACAGTTTACAAGATCCTCTCATTCTCTCTTGCACCCCTAAACCTTCCAATCTTGTCTTTAAGTTCCCCCCTGTTTTCTTTGGAATGCAGTTAATTAACTTGGAAGGGCCTGTCATCTCCGGTGAAGAATAACATGGCTTACAGAGTAAATAGCTTTCTCAAAAGAACTGCAAAAGACAGATCATATGTGAGTTCAGAGAACTCTGCTCCGTGCCAAGGTCTGTTGGATCTGAAAGGTCCTGTCAAGTTTTGGGCTCACAGCTCAGCATTTATATGGTAATTTATGTCACTTATTAACTGTGGTGTGTTTGTGGCAATCTAATTACAGCTGCCCTCCTGGCTTGTTTGGGGAAGAGCGAGCAGAGATTGTTTTGTGAGGAGACCTTCTTCTGTTGCATATCTGGGGAAGGTTGGAGATCTTCCAACCTGGGCAGATCTGAGGTTCTTGTCCTGGAGATGCTAAGGCACAGACCTCTTCAAGGTGGTTTGGGGAGCTGGCCTGGGCAGGACACCATGAAGAACCAGTACCCTGCTTTGTGAGAAGTCTGATCAGTGTTTGACGTTCTGATGTCAGATAAAGATACTGAGCTGAGATTTTTAGCTTTGTCCCTACCGTCCAAAGAATGTCCTGTTCTGGAGAACCTGTCCTTTCCCACACAGGCTTGGGTAGGAAATAAACCCACCTTCTAAGTCTTCCCCTCAGAGCATTAGGATGCAATGGGCTGTGGATGTGTACTTAGTGGGAGGAAGAAGCTGCAGGAACCAGAAAAGGGACGCAAAGGACTTTAGGTTCTGGCTGTGAGTCAAGTGGATCTGACTCCTTGACTCTAGGCCAGATCCTAAAGGAAGGCTGAGTCTTTACATCCCTTGGGAGAACCAAAGAGAGTAGCTGACAAATATTCGAGGCAAACACCTCATTGAACCCCTTAAAAGATGCCTGATAATCCTTACTGACCGTTGGACGGGTATTTTCACACCAGTGTGGCCGCAGCACGATGGGCTTCTCAGGGTTAGAACAGCACAGGGGCTTAGGGAGAAGGGATTGCCTCGCACCATGACATTTCTGTTCCTCTTTTACCTGACTGGAAAAGGATTTGTCTCGCTTGGACCTTTATAAACTCTAACGATGCCACTCCATACCGACCTGGAGCCCCTGGGACTTCAGGTGTCCCAGCCATCGGCACCTGATATGCAGGGAGGAGTCTCTCAGAAAACAAAAGATGACATGAAAATCATATAGATTTTATTGATTCTTTTCTTTTAAGAAAACCTATTCATGGGCTGGAGAGATGGTTCAGTGGTTAAGGGCACTGGCTGCTCTTCCAGAGGTCCTGAGTTCAAATCCCAGCAACCACATGGTGGCTCACAACCATCTGTAATGAGATCTGGTGCCCTCTTCTGGCCTGCAGTCACATATGCAGGCAGAATGTTGTATATAAAATAAATAAATAAATCTTTAAAGAAAACCTATTCATGCTAGAAAGGAACAAGTTTTTTTTTTTTAAGATGTATTTATTTGTTATATATAAGTACACTGTTGCTGTCTTCAGACACACCAGAAGAGGGCACCAGATCCCCATTACAGATGGTTGTGAGCCACCATGTGGTTGCTGGGATTTGAACTCAGGACCTCTGGAAGAGCAGCCAGTGCCCTTAACCACTGAACCATCTCTCCAGCCCTGATATTTGTTTCTTAATAAAGAATTTTGGAAGTGAGGGAGGGATGTGGTTATATTTTAACTTAAAAAGATCAGTTTTAAATCATGTGTATTAAGTCTATGCTCGAGGAGATACACAGAGCACAGGACAAGGGTGTTGGATCCTGTCTTAGTCGGAGTTTCTGTTTCTGTGATAGAACACCATGACCTTATAAACAACCTGGGGAGAAAGGGGTTTATTTTGTCTTACACTCCTGCATCCCAGTCCAGGATTAAACAGGACAGGGGCTGGAGCTGATACAGAGGCCAGGAGGGGCCTGCTTGTTGACTCCTCCTGGGCTGCTCAAATAGCCCAGGCATGGCCCAACTCACAATGGGCTTGGCCCTCCCCCATCAGTCACTAATCAAGAAAATGCCCTGCGGGCTTGCCTGCAGCCTGATCTTCTGGAGACCTTTTCTCAACTGAGGTTCTCTGTTCTCAGATGACTTTTTATTTAGTGTAAAGTTGATGTAAAAACCAGCACAAATCCCCTGGAGCTAAGTTTACAGATGGTAGTAACTGATTGTCTGATGTGGGTGCTAGGAACTAAATTGGGTCCTCTGCAAGAGCAGGGAGCTCCCTTAACTGCCGAGTCAGTGCAGGAAGGAAGACAGCCTTCCCCATAGCTTCCAAGAACCACAGATCTCAGCCTAAGCACCCTAATGTAGAGAGTCCAGCTGGGAGTGAGCGGTACACTTGGATTTAGAACATAAAGCTTTAGGGAAAAGAAGATAAAGTCTTGGGGCCCCAGGGCTTGATAACAAGTCCCCAGACTTAATACCAAAATCGTATTCCAGAAAAGGGAAATTTAGTGAATTTTGCACTATTAAAAAGAAAAGATATTTGTTCTAAGAAATTGTAGTGGCTTGGTCTGGAGCTGCTGTATATTCAAACGCTAAATTCTATACCCCAAGATCTGATGGTTCTGAGACGAGATCACCAGATTTTGCTGTGTAAACCTTGCCCCCTAAGTTATCCCTGTGGTCGATAAAGATGTCTACAGACTGGGGTGGGCAGAAGAAAGGGGGTGGAGCAAAGTCCCCCGGCTTGGGGTCTGAGGCAAGGACCACGAGGAGAGAAGAGAAGACACGAAGGAAGAAGTCGCTGTGAGGTAGAGCACATGGCCGTGAGCGCTGGCTGTTGGAGTAGGAGCCACCCAGGCAGAGCAAGGCAAGTGATAGCTCAGGATTTTGACAGGGAAGTAGGCAAAACAGCTTAGAGGGCTGGTATCTGCCCAGCTCTAGTGCTTTAAGGCTTGTTATAAATATAAAGGTTTTGGGTTTTTTTTTTTATTTGGGAACTGAATGATCTAAGGTGACCTAGAAGCCCCCCAGATAATAATTATCACAACAGGAAACACCCTGCAAAGAGAATGAAAGACAATGTATATCCTGAGAGAAAGTTATCTGTGAGTCCCTTATGGGCAGCGTCATTCCCTATGCAGGGGTTCTGACTAGTATAAGAGAGGCAAAAACTAGCTGAAAGAGAGAGGTGGGCAGGGGATCAAGTAAGCAAGGATGCATTCATTCTCTCTGTAAGCCAAATAAGTCCTTATCCCACCCACATGTTGCTTTTTGTCAGAGTATTTACCACAACGACAGAAATGAAACAGGCCCCAACTCCACAACACTTACAGCCCACATGTGGAACAAGGCTCAAGCAGCCAAGGTTTCATTGTCCTTGTGATGTTCTGCCGATGGTCAAGTCTGGGCATCCAGAGCCATAGGGGGAGTGGGAGAAGAGTGTATGAGGTGCTTCCCAAAAGACAAGAGAAGTGGCAAAGCTTCAGGTATGCTGAGGCACTGTGACAGGTAACATCCTAGAACCCACCATCACATGCCACCTGGGATGGTAGGAAGCTGTCAGGGAAGCTCTGCAGCCCACGATGCTCTCAGAGGGGACCAAGGCAGGCAGAGAGCCAGGAGGCCGGAGCTCATCGAAGCCTGTATTTGGACGTTCTACTTTGCTTGGCTTTCTCTCTGGGACTGGACACCACAAGAAGGAAGCCATCACCCTCCCCCGTTCTTGCCTTCAGACTCACTGCAGGACACAGACAGCAGACATGGTTAAGAAATCACATTCAGAACCATCTTTATTGAAGCCCATCTTGTTTCATACCATGTGGATTTAATGGGATTCAACGATTAGACAAAAAGTCATAAGCTAACAACATTGGCTCTTTCTACCAGGACTCCTTTGCCACACATTTTAGAGTTGGAATCAGTTGCCTGATTTATGGGGATACTGCCCACTGGGAATGCAGAGCCGTGCGCCAGAGTGGTGGGGCCTCATGTGTCCTGAGGACGGCCTGATGGAGACGGTCCAGGCTGCATCTGTTTTGCAGATTAGGAGAAACACACAAAGGAAGCTATTGTATCCCATGGTTCCCAATGGCCAGGCAGGGCTGGGGTGTCTGGGCATTAACATGGAGTGGACGGAACTGGTTCTTCTCTGGAGAAATCTTTGTCTTCTTGAGAAATACTTGAACTGGGTTCAGAAGTCCATGACTACTGAGAGGGAAGTGAGGGGTGGGCGGTTGACTCTGTCACGTGCTTTAAAGGTGTGAGTGTGCACACTGGTGTGCACGCTGGTGTGCTCGACTACAAGCGTGTGTGTGAAGAGAGGCTGACTTTGGGACGCCTTTCCTCAGCCGGTCATCCTCCCTTTACTTTTTGAGACAGGGTCTCTCACTGGACCAGAAGCTAGCTGGTTTTGTCAGACTGGCTGGCAGTGGATGGGCCATGATACAGCAAGGCAGGACTCAGGCCACCTTGCCACTCCTTGTGGCAGGGAGCAAACAGTGGAAACACCGAAAGAACTGGCTCTGTTGAGCAGGGTTTTAAGAAATACCCTTTTTATTTAGCATAGTTTGGGATTTTTGAGCTGTGAGCCTGGCTTGGAGTTCCTGCCTCGGTCAGCTGCTGGCTTGGCATAGCCTGGCCTTATCTAAGGGGAAAACCTCAGGTCAGGTTGGGCTGTGGCCATGTCTTCAGGGGCTCTGATGATTGATCTATTTGGGAGGGCCCTGCCCACTGTGGGCAGCACCAACCCTATGAGGGATACAGTACAGAAGCAAGCTAGCTCAGCATAAGCTGTGTGTCGGTCAGCGAGCAGCGTCTCCTATGGTTCCCGATGCACTTCTTGGCTTATGAAGTGAGCTCCTCGGTTATAGGGAACGTTGTACAGAATAACAGCCAGACCTGCCTTCAAATCCCTGTCCTGTTCCTTCTGTGACGTCCCTTGACGGTGGACAGTGGCCTGGAAGTGTGAGCCAAGTAAGCCCTTTCCTCCTCTGAGTTACCTTTGGTCAGAGAAGAGGAAAGGAAGCCAGAGCGGCCTGCACGCACGCACACACACGCACAGACACAGAGAGAGAGAGAGAGAGAGACGCACAGAGACACACACATAGACACACAAACACACATATACATACACATACACAGACACAGACACACACACACACACAGACACACACACACACAGACACGCACACACACACACACAGAGACACACAGAGACACACACAGACACACACAGACACGCACACACAGACACGCACAAAGACACACACAAAAACCTACAGACATACACACACATAGACACACAGACAGATACACACATGCACACACAAAGACAGAGAGAGACAGTGAGACAGAGAGACGCAAGTATACACATACACACATACACACAGAGAGACACACACACAGACACACACAGACATAGACACAGACATGCACACACACACATGCACACACACAGAGACACACAAACACACACACACACACACAGACACACACACACATACACACACACACACACACACACACACAGACACACAAACACACACACATACACAGACACACATACACACAGAGAGACACACACACACACACACAGACACACACACACATAGACACAGACACACACACATGCACACACACGGAGACACACAAACACACATATACATACACAGACATACACACACACAGACATAGACACACACACATGCACACACAC
This sequence comes from Rattus rattus, assembly GCF_011064425.1. NCBI lineage: Eukaryota > Metazoa > Chordata > Mammalia > Rodentia > Muridae > Rattus > Rattus rattus. The sequence goes on along the minus strand of NC_046157.1, from coordinate 52,414,746 downwards.
AGAGACACACACACATGCACACACACAGAGACACACAAACACACATATACATACACAGACACACACACACATAGACACACACACACATGCATACACACAGAGACACACAAACACACATATACATACACACACACACACACACATGCACACACTCCCCTCTTACTGGCATCTACAGCAATGGCACACTTGACACAGCAGGCAGGCAGACACTTGTGTCATGTTGAGTTGAAGCCACGCTTCATGCAGATGGCCTCAGATTTCCCCTCACACTCACTTCCATCTCAGGACCCTGCCATGGCACCACGTCACATTGGGTTTGCATGCTTGTTGGGTCAGCTTCCTGCATTTTTAGGGCTGTAGGGTGTAGGAGAGGAAGAGCACGAGTAAACATCCATCCTCCTTACTATGTCATCTTACGGCATGCTGGTCACGTGGCTTTGAGCTTAGTCGTTGGTCTGAGGCAGTGTTTTTTTTGTGGGGGGAAGGGGGCCGCATTGCAAGCCCATTGTTTCTTTCTTTGTGTATTGTGTTCTTCGGAAAGAAATCCCTGCATAAGGCTCATAATTAGGAAATAGGGAGTCATTTCCACTTCCCTTGTGACGTACGTCATCAGACTGCTTAGAATTCTACACAAAAGGGCAGGTGAGATGGCTCAGCGGATAAGGGTGCGTGCGACCAAGCCTGATGACCCAAGCTCAAGCTCCAGGATCCACATGGAAGAGAGAGGGAACTGCAAGTTGTCCTCTGATTTCCACACGTGTGTGTCACACACACACACACACACACAAATATGTCATTTTAAAAATTTAAAATAATTCTGCACGAGAAATGCGCTTATTCTCTCCCATTTATTTATCTGACAATTTACTATATCAGTACGGGGTTGTGGATAGTAATTATGTACACGAAATGATGATCAAATGCTACTTTTAAGCGTTTGTTGCCTAAGCTGTTACACTTTGGTCATGAGAGCTCTTTCACTCCTTGCCGCATCTCTCCTATCCAATCCTGTTTGTGCAGGCTTTGGGTTTAAACTTGAACACACTTCCTTCAGGTTGGGTACGAGATGCCCATATGGTTCTTGCTCCATTCCTAAGACCAGACATCTGTCCAAGAAGTTCCAGTTCCTTCACTAGTGAATGTGAGCACAGAGCAGAATCTGGGGACAGGGGGCATGTTACTGCTGGGTGACCATTGTTCCCAGGTCCTCTCAATGGACAGGTGACAATCTGTGTGTGCATGAGTATGTGTGCGTGAGTGCGTATGTGCATGTGTGTGTGCATATGTATGAGAGTGTGTGCATGCCTGTGAGCATGCATGTGAGGGTTTGTGTGCATGCCCACATGTGCGAGTGTATTGTATGAGTGTGTATGTGTATATGTAAGAGTGTGTGAACTTGTACATGTGGGTGCCCCATGTATGAGTGTATTGTGAGTATGAGTGTGTGTGTAAGTGTGCGAGTGTATGTAAATCTGTGTGAGTGTGTGTGTGTGCATGCCCACATGGGTGAGTATATTATATGAGTATGAGCGTGTGTGTGACTGTGTGTGTGAGTGTGCATGTGTGTATGAGTGTGTATGAGTGTATATGTGAGTGTGTATGTGTGTGTGCCTGCATGTGTGAGTGTATTGTGTATGAGTGTGTGAGTGTATATGAGTCTGTGTGTGTGAGTGTGCATGTGTGTATGAGTGTGTATGAGTGTATATGTGAGTGTGTATGTGTGTGTGCCTGCATATGTGAGTGTATTGTGTATGAGTGTGTGAGTGTATATGAGTCTGTGTGTGTGTGCATGCACACATGTATGAGTGTATTATATGAGTGTGTGACTGTGTGTGTCAGTGTACATGTGTGAATGTGTGTGTGTGCCTGCATGTGTGAGTGTACTGTGTGAGTATGAGTATGTGTGTGCATGAGTGTGCATGTGTGTGAGTGTATATGTATGTGTGTGTGTGCCTGCATGTGTGAATATATTGTGTAAGTATGAGTGTGTGTGAGTATATGTATGTTTCCACAGATCATTCTGGCTTCCTCTCGTTTGTTATCTGTAACCCTCCATTCTCACAGGAAGAGACTTAGTTCTCATCACCACCATTCATTTGTGTGATTTAGGAATATATAGAATTCTATGCATATGTCTGTATAGGGGGTATGTGAACATGAGAGCAAGTGCCACAGACAGACACCAGAGGCATCACATTGCCCTAAAAGTGGACTGACAGACAGACGCTTGTAAGCCTCCTGTTATGAATGCTAGGAACTGAAGCCTGGTCCTCCGGTGCTCTTAACTACCGAGCCATCTCAGCCCTGTTGCTTTCCGTCCCATTGTACCCATACGGATTCCAAAGCTGTCCACCATGTGATTGCTAACCATGACTGTCAGCCTGCTCAGGTTGGCCATTACCTAGGGCGTTGGTAAAGCTTTGCTATGGGTGTGCCTGTGGTAGCATTCTCAGAGTAGGTTGACTATGGAGGGGTTATGTCCCTCCGGCATGGTAGGCACCATTTCATAGACACGGGGTTGGTCAAAATAAGTGTGAGAGGCGAGAGCCTGCTGACATGAGTTCTTCTCTGCTTCGTGGCCGCCATGATGTTGGCTGCTCTGTTCCATGCCCTCTCTGCTGTGCTGGATTGAGGGTCTAAAGCAGTGAGTAGCCTCGGAATAACCCTTCCCTTCTCTGACTTGTTCCTCTCATGTATTCAGCAGAGCATACTGTACACCCGTGGATAACAACTTTATCGGTGGAGAACAGTTCTGTCATGGTGTTTGCCTCAGCAGACGTTAGACGCCACTCCTCCCCACGAGTACTCAGGTGGCGCTTTGCTTCCTACAGCTGCATTTGATCCTGTGACCTGCTGATTGCCTGTGAGATTTTATTATAACTTAAATTGAAAAATGCCAGGGTAAGGGCAGGGGAGTCACTCAGGTGGTAGAGCCCTTCCTTGTCTCACAAGCATGACGTGCCTTTCATCGCCAGAACCCAGGTAAATAATACCAGGCCTGCTGGTATGCATGTGCAATCCCGCACCAGGCGATGAGATAGGCTGGCATCTGAGACTCGCTGGCCAGCCACCCTAGCCAGTGAAAGACCCTTAGAAACCACGTGGGATAATAAACAGGCCATAGCTGAGTGAAGACACTGTGAATGCTACAGTGACCCGAGCGAGTGACCCAGGAAATAAAGCATTCGCTTGTGATGTTTACTGAAAGTCAAATTTATTTTCAATTCTGCTTTCCCCAATTAATAAAACTGCCAATATCGGTACTGCTGTTAATAGGCAGTTTGACGAGACCACTGCTCTGGGCCTTCCTCTGGTGGGTATCTTCTCCACATGCTGTTCTCTTGCTGTTTAATATTTAGGACAAATGTGTAGACGTTATATATGCTGTTTTCAAGGGGTGCCAGCTACGTTAGATTTTGCTTTGAGCAGGATTATTTGCACAATTGTAATAAATGTTTTTGACACCCTTAAAAACTGAGGATGCTACCTGAGGAGTGAGACCTGGCCTGTAACTTTGGTCTCTACTTGCATGTGCAATGTCAGTGCACACTTGTGCACACACACATATACATGTACCTGTACATATATGAACACACAGTGCATAAGTGGGCACACACATCATACACATACCACACACCACATCCACACACCAGATACATACCACATGCACATACTGACACACACATACACACACACACACACACACCACAAACATACACACACATATACCATACAAATCACACATCACACAGACACACTACATAACACACACACATGCTACATAAACACATAACACATAACACACCCCATACACACATACCACACACATAAATACGCACACACAATACACACATGCACACGCTGACACACATACACCACACACATATACATCACACATGCATGCCACATCACACACATGCTATACACACACACACCACATGCACTCCCTGACACACATATACACATCACACACACACACACACACACACACACACCACATAACACATACACCTACACTACATACTACACACACCACATACATATCACACATACAAAGACAAGACAAGTTAGTGTCAGGGAGAGCCTCACAGGTGAAGAAGCCCTCTTATTTCCAACCATCAGACCCTTTGATGATGAGAAACTACACTACCATCCAGTTTTGTATTCAAAATGCCATTGGGTTTCTGGAATTTTCTTTCTCTCCAGAATCAATCCCATGATTAGAAGAAAAGTTCCTAAGGGGAATCAGGTTGTTGGACAGAAACAGAAGACAGACCAGATCCTGAGAACACTCTGGGCCGCTGTCTCACCGCACTCACACTCATCCTTCTGCCCACACTTCAGCTGAACAAACCCTTACCCTCTCCTGCCCAAAGAGAGCCCAGATGAAACCCACACAATTACCATATGCAGATACCAGTCCAAGACCACTAAGCATCTGTCTTTCAGATTTGAATATGGCTACTCAGGGTCACTCAAGTTTTTACCCAGAAGTACTCAGTCTAAAAAAAAAGACAAAAGAAAGAACAGAGTAATGACCAACCTGAAATTTTACTCTTTAATGAAAGGGAGGTGTGTGAGGTTTTCTCAGCAAGCATCTGTACCTTCATACTTCTCTCTGTACTGCGCCAAACAGATATTCAACTACTCCCTTGTGTGTTAATCTGGTCCTTCAGAGAGAGCAAGAGGGAAAGGGTACAAACCATGTTTCCCAGTATACTGGCTGGTTTTGTGTGTCAACTTGACACAAGCTGGAGTTATCACAGAAAAGGAGCCTCAGTTGTGGAAATGCCTTCATGAGACCCAGCTGTAAGGCATTTTCTCTACTAGTGGTCAAGGTGGGAGGACCCAGCCCACTGTGGGTGGAGCCATTCCCTGGGCTGGTGATCTTTTGGGTTCTATAAGAGAGCAAACTGAGCAAACCAGGGGAAGCAAGCCAGTAAGTAACATCCCTCCATGGCCTCTGCATCAACTCCTGCTTCCTGACCTGCTTGAGTTCCAGTCCTGACTTCCTTTGGTAATGAACAGCAACATGGAAGTAAGCTGAATAAACCCTTTTCTCCCCAACTTGCTTCTTGGTCAAGATGTTTGTTCAGGAATAGAAACCCTGACTAAGACACCCAGGGACATTAGTTCCTACCTCATAATTCCCTAGTTCACACTCTGTCTTCATTGGAATTAAATCATTTCAACTGTTTACCTTGAATAAAATCCTATGAATTCCTCCAAAGTGCCCGCAAAGCCAGAAAGATGGTGTTACAGAATGCAGCCTTAGCTGATCTGGTAAGACCAAGGTTAACAGTAATGACCAACTGTGATGACTTCGGATCTGCTTGGTCAGCTGATGCCTCTCAGCCTATAGTGGAGGAGGATGGAGTAAAGGGGGTGGGGTTACATGTGAGATTGTCAAGCTAGGTAGCAAGCACTTTACCCACTGAACCATTTCATTAGCCCTGGGGTAGATTTTAAAGAAGCAATACTTCCATACATAAAGATATATTTCCTGTATCATACACACATGAAACGATACCGTTTTCAATTTAGAAAGGAGATAAGTAATGCCAGGTGTAGAGTCATCAATAGCTAAGCTGAGGACGATGAAACAAGAAGTATCCACCGAAGACAAAGGGAGACATTTGTAATTACAGCTCACCACATCAACAACTCCTGTCTTCATAACTGATAGAGAAAAACCAATAAGTACACAGGAGACTGAACAATATATCAACACTGATATCACAGACGTGCCACACTTCACAACAACAGGATACCCCTGGCCTTTATCGGTAATGGAATATTCATCAAGATTCATCATATTCTGGAGCATAAAATGAGTCACAGAAATACAAAGAAATGAAATCATACGGAAGGTGTTTTCTGAAGATAATAGAATTAAATTACGACTCCATGGTGGCATCTCCTGGGGGATGGGTTCATGCATGGGAGACAAGATGCTACCTCAGGCTTACACGCTGGGGAATTCTAGTGCGATGGCTAAGAGTTCTCAAAGACAGCCAAGGAGGAAAGATCAAAATAATTAAGGAGAAGCAGAGAAGAGGAGCCATGGAGACACGGGGGGCAGAGACTCCCAGGAAGCACCAGGATGTAGAAATGACTGATGACGTCAGAGTTGAAGCAAAGCCTTTGGGTTTTGAGACAGTGAGATTATCTGTGACCTTGGCAAGAGCAACTGGTGGGAAATGAGGAAGTAAATGTGTGGAGTGTCTATTCCTCTTCCAGGCAAACCTCTCCCTCATGGGAAAGCCAAGATCATGAAAAGAAGGCAGTGGCTGAGGGGAGAGCTGAGGTCAGAAGTGAAGTCCTCCCCCGTTTCTCGGTTAACTCATTTGTTGTTTCTAAAGATAAGGCAATTTGGACATTTTGTAGACTGCACATTAAGGTGACAGTTAGGGGCTGGAGAGCTGGCTCAGCGGTTAAGAGCACTGACTGTTGGTCTCTCATCCTTAACCCTTCTTTTTCTGTCTCTCTGCTTCGTGCACACCATGAAGTGATCGGTCTTCTGCGACAGGCTGCCACTGCCATGGTGTTCAGTCCAAACCTGCATGATCCAGCAACCAAAGTCTTGGGAACCATGAACCCAAACACGTTTGTTCCTTTGAGCTGTCCTCTTGGGCATCTTGTTTATCCTGACAGAAAAAGTAATTAATGCAGTGGGGACTTAAACCCTTTACACAGAGTACCACCATGGATTCAAGGTTTAACTTTGTTCACTGTCTTTTAAAATGTAGCCCCAGCCCTAGCTTTCAAGCTGTAGACTCAAGTTTTAAGTGTCTCACCATTACAGTCACTTAGACCACTCCCTTCGTGCTTACCCTTCATGAAAGCAAGGCATTCTCCCCAAGCCTTCTTCCAGGTTATCTTTCGTTTGTTCCTTCTTGGCCCAGGCTCCCAAGGATCCTGATAGTGGTGTGTTCTATCCTTGGATCAATGGAGAGGAAGTGTCACTTGTCAACAGCTGCAGAATGTCAGGTATGCTGGTGACATGTATGAGGGGTAGGTTGACTATGGATCAGAGAAAGTATTTTTTAATTAAAAATTATATCTATGAATATTGGGCCACATATACCTATATTTACTGCATGTGAACCTGGTGCCTTTGAAGGCTAGAAGAGGCCACCCGAGCCCCCTGAACTGGGGTTACCATTGCACTGGGGTTGTGAGCCACTGGGTGGGTGTTGGGAATGGAACCTTGGCTCTCTGCAAGAGCAGCAAGCGTGCCTAACTACTGAGCCATCTCTCCGGCCTCAGAAAATGTGTTCTGAGATGGTGGGGGCAGAGCCAAGACAGCCAGCTTGTCCCAGAGTGTCACCAATGCACAGAAATAAGATGGGTGAGTGATTTCCGTAAATAAACAGTAGAATGAAGTCTTGAAGGGTCTGTGAGAAGCAGGCCTTAGAGGACGCTCTGAACCGTGAAACACTGAGGCAAACCTCTCCAAGGTGCTCCTCAGAGCAGGAACATGAGTTTCAAGCACCTCACTAAGCAGCCACTGAGCCATGTACTGAAACACGCCTAAAGTCCTGGCCCACCCAGAGGCTGAGGCAGGAGGATAACACATTTGGGGGTAGAGTGAACCAAAAAGCAGACCCTGGGTCAAGAAAAAAAAAATTAGTAAAAGTAGCAACCTGATCCAAGTTCCCATCCACCGTTGGTTCCGACATTCTTCCCAACTCCTGGTTTGAAATTCGGACTTGGGGGTTGGGGATTTAACTCAGTGGTAGAGCGCTTGCCTAGCGAGTGCAAGGCCCTGGGTTCGGTCCCCAGCTCCGAAAAAAAGAAAAAAGAGAAAAAGAGAAAAAAAAAAATGAAATTCGGACTTGGCCTGGTGGGTCCCTTCTCATTTCACCCATAAACCACCATGATTCACCTCAGAGTGTCAGGAGCTCTCCTCCATGAGATCTCTCTACTGTGTAAGCATGGGGCTCCTCTTCCCTCCCCCCGAAACTGTCTGCATTCTTTACAGCTTCTGTTTCTAGTCGGTTTAGAATTGTTAAAAGCAAAACAAAAAAAATGATACATTTTCTCATTCTTTCCCTTCTCTTCGCAGAGAAGACCTGGCTGGAGGCCAGTAATAGTAATGTGTGTAAATACGACAAAAAAGAGAGAGAGAGAAAGAGAGAAGAGAGAGAGAGAGAGAGAGAGAGAGAGAGAGAGAGAGAGAGAGAAAAGCAAAGAAAAAAAGAAAAGAAAAGATGAAGAAGAAAAGAAGAAGAAGAAGGAGGAGGAGGAGGAGGAGGAGGAGGAGAAGGAGAAGAAGAAGAAGAAGAAGAGGAAGACGATGACAACGGAGCTCAAACCAACGCTGGGAAATAACTTCTCTAAAATGTTGGTTGCTCTCCAGGGGAAGATGCTGGTGGCTGTTTATTTTCTCTGAGCAGACATGGTGGCTACAAACTGCTTGGCTTCCCAAAGCTTTTCACAAATGCATCACAGCCAGACCCCAGGCCCCCTTTGGAGCAGATTTAATTAGGATAAATGATACTAATGTGTTGGCCTGGAGACCGCTAACCATGGTCCATTTGTCCGACCATGAGGCTGAGGATCACCCTGCTGGGTCCTGACGCCACTCTTGTGCTTCTAGCTGAGTTTGAACTTGGCGTGCGCTGGCTTGCACAAGCCCTCAGGAATGTGCTGTGTGGCCTCATTCCTCTTCCCACCTGGGATCACCCGTGGTTGTGAGAGCAGAATATTTCTGCTGGTATAAGCACAGCTCACAGGCTAGCCTGAGTAGCATCCTTGTGCTCTTTAAGGACAAACCCTCCATTTTGTGGTAGATGGATACAAGTGCTTTTGACACAGAGGAGTGTAGGATCTTGCCAAGTTTCAGTATGGATGTGTGTCTGTGTTCTCTCTAGCAATGGACTGGCAACTACAGTGTGTGACCATAGTCTCTTTTACAAAAGCTGAGCCTCCACATCAACTGTGACTCCCCACTGCCTTGCTGGGTCAAACCACCCACTGGGTGCATTCCTGCAAATGCTCTTCTTCGATAATACTGAAGGGTCACGCTGTCATCTGCCAAGATCGTCCGTCCCGCAGCTTCAGTCCTTCCAAACTACCAAAGGTGTTTAGTGCTCCTAGGTAACTCCAGGACAGTGACAAAGTAACCCATTGTTGATTTTTTGTTTTTATCCTGATGGCCTTTTCTGGGTTTTAATACGGAAGAACTTGTGTCCACACCAAGGAGCTTTGACACGGAGGTGAGCAGCAAGAGCTTATTGTTGAGGTCCACAGGAGGTGGGCGAGTTTGCAAACAGCTGGCCACTCTCTGGCCCCCTGGGAATATCAGTCAACCCCAGAGACAGACAGGGTAAGGCCACCAAGAAACCTGCAGGAGAAAGCTATGGGCTTTCCCTGGGTGAACCACTAGGGGCCACAGACTCCCTGAGGGTGGAGAGGAGAGGGGTGGCACAGTTTCCAGGCCATAGGGCTGATGACTGACTGCAATAACAGTACTACTGAGACTGAAGGCACCAGCCGAAGGTCCCTGACGGTGGTTCTCTACAGGTGGCAACCCCGTTAGACAGTTCATGAACATTCGAAAGGGACATTTCAGTCAGTCACCACTCTGTGAGTGCAGACACGAGAGACTCAGCACACACACAAATTCAGCAAGACAGAGGTTGATGTCTCCGAACAAGGAATCACTCTATTGAAATGTCCTTTGAGAAATATAGGGGCCGCAGGACACCCAGGAGGATCCCACTCAGAACCGGGGTCCACCTAAGATAGGGCATATTTTGGAGTTTAAGTGTGGTGCCCTGCCCCGGTCTTTGCTGGATGGACAGGCACTGTTTGTCAGAGCACAAAACCTTCAGAAGAGCCAGTCCAATGCCAGTCCACCGTCCCGGAGTTACCTAGGAGCACTAAACACCTTTGGTAGTTTGGAAGGACCGAGGCTGCGGGACGGAAGATTTTGGCAGACGACAGGGTGACCCTTCAGTATTAGCAGAGAAGAGCGTTTGTAGGAGCCCCCTCTGCCCCTGCACTGTTCTCTGGAAGGATTAAAGATGAGCTTGGTGCTGGGGGAAGGGGCTGGAAGCAGATTTACTGCTGACTCTGTTCCTGGCACCTGTAACCTTCAGAGAACAAAGCATCCCCTGAGACCCCAAGTTTCTTCCAGCTTCTAGAAGCTTCTCTCTGTTTGCACAACCAGATTCTTTGTTCCTGAGGCACTAACGCTTCCCTTGCCCAGTTGCAGGTCTGTCGATCTCTCCCCTCCAACCAAGGCAATAAATATTTTGCGAAAGCTCAGAGCCAAGTTTAAAAAACGAAGGTAGATAAGTTCCTGGCTTTGGTTCCTGGATTTTCTGCTTTTTGCTTCATTCGGGGGCCTGCCAGGGCCTGGCTAATTGTCTCCAAGCGAAAAGATTGATTGAAAAGAGATCTTAGGCTCCCAGGGGCATAACACCCTTCATTTCACAATGGAGAATTATTTTTGTGATATTTATTTTATGATTCCTGACCCTTGTTCTAAATCTTTCTGGTGTGTTTTCATTTAAAATGTATTAACTGAAACCTGGCACGGCGACTTGGCTCCATTAAACTCCTCTACAACTTAATCCAGATTTTATTATACTGGGGCCTGAGTATCTGAACTTTAATATGGGAGGAAGCTTGGGGATGAATTGAGGGATGGCGATACTTACCCTTCATTTAACTCTTTTGGCTCCCCTTGCCAACTCACTGGAGTGTTGTGGTTGCATTTGGAAGTTGAGAAAGTGGGACTAGTCTTTCTGAGGGCTTGGTGTGCCTCTGGGTGAACGGCAGGCTCAGTTGAGTGTTTGGGGTCAGTGATTGTTTGGGGCGTGCTTATGGATGTGGGCCCCTCCCAGCAACCTTTTGAGTCCCTTAACACTCGTATCTAAACATCTTTCCGTCATAGCTCAAAAACCTTAGCACTTCCAACATGGCTCCCTGTATCTTCCCTCCAGCGGCTTCTGTACTGTGTCCACCTTGGAGAAGCAGCTGCTGTCTTCCTGGCGGTCCCTGAAAGCCTCTATCCTCTGTTGGCTCTTTCCCCCTCCCCTCAGCCTGTTTTACCCTGTTAGAGTTAGTCTGTTGGCTCCTCCCCCTCAGCCTGTTCTACCCTGTTACAATCTGTTGGCTCCTCCCTCTCAGCCTGTTCTACCCTCTGTTGCAATCTGTTGGCTCCTCCCCCTCAGCCTGTTCTACCCTCAGTTACAGTCTGTTGGCTCCTCCCCCTCAGCCTGTTCTCCTCCCCCTCACCTGTTCTACCCTCAGTTACAATATGTTGGCTCCTCCCCCAGCCTGTTCAACCCTGTTACAGTCTGTTGGCTCCTCCCCCTCAGCCTGTTCTACCCTCAGTTACAATATGTTGGCTCCTCCCCCAGCCTGTTCAACCCTGTTACAGTCTGTCTCCCCACCACACACACACCTGTTTTACCCACTGTTACAGTCTGTTGGCTCCTTCCCACAGCCTGTTTGCTGCGTGCCCACTTCCCTCCATCTTCTCCCCTCCATCCCAGGTCTGGTATTAATGGTTCTCACCTGGAGACTTCTTAGCCTCTTGCCTCTCTTTTCATCCCTGCTGTGACCGTGTTCATCGGTAGCTTCCTTTTCTATAGCCAGAGTGATCTATACCTGGAACTAACTCAGCCAACATCCCTGCCCCCCGCCCTTTAGGTGCCCCCACTGTATTTGGCTTAGAACTGAATCATTCCTCCTCCCCACAGACCCTGTGTGATCCAGCCCCTCTCCCCCTCCCAGCCTCTTACAGCCATCCCTGGGTTACCTTAGCTCACCCAGGCTCTACCAGCTTGAATCAGTCCCTGGCTAGGACGATGCCACCATCTTTTTTTTTTTTTTTCCTTTTTGGGTTTTGGAGACAGGGTTTCTCTGTGTAGCCCTGGCTGGCCTCAAACTTTCAGAAATCTGCCTGCCTCTGCTTCCTGAGTGCTGGGATTGTAGGCGTGTGCCACTATGGCCTGCACTGCCTCCCTCGCTTGCTGGGACCTTTCCCAGCTCCTCCCAGTGCAGTCAATCAAAGCATCTCTCACTCTCATTGTACTCCAGGGTTTGCTTCTGTCTTTACCAAGCACAGGCTTTTGCTCCTGCTCAGAGGCTGCCCACCAGCCTTTCTGATGGCTTCTGTTGGTTGTCAATGCGACCCACAGAGCCTCTCCCTTTGAGGCTGCCCGACACATTTCCCTGAGGGGAGCCCACCTGCTTACTGCACCTCTAACTGCAGGGTTCAACTCCACTACCTCTTTCTCTTGGGTGTTCCCACAGTATATTCACCAACGGCACAGATGGACGAAATTGGCTCTGGTTACAGATGCTAGTATTGACCATCTTGGATCTGAATGGCTTCCAAACCGGAAATAATCTTCGAACTTGCAAAGTTGGGAAGTCAGATACAATTTTAGTGTTCACATCAGATGGTTGGATGTAGTTCAAAGCCCACTGCGGGGGGGACGATGCAGAAAGCACAAGGCAGTCAGGTGGTTTGATCTGAATTGTTCCCTCTGGGCTCCTTCTGATGGCCTGGGGGCTTCCTACCTAGGGAGCAGAAGAGTGCTTTGGGATCTGAAACACAATTTCTCTATAACAGCATAGTTGTTTATTTAATATTTATTTCAGCTAAGCCAGGGGGCATGGGAGGAAGGAATGAGACCTGATCCTTGATTGTACTGGGGTAATGAGTGGAGGCCAGCACTGATACTTTGACTTATCATGGTGTGTCCAAAACTGTCCCCCTGAGGAGGGGAGGAGGTTCTCTGCTTTGTGGGCTGAGCCGTTTCTCTGTCAATCCATGTATTGAAGTCCTCATCCCTAGAACCTCAGATCGCAAGTCGTTTTAGATAGAAACGAAGGGATAGATATGATGTCACAGGAATGGGTTCCCAATAAACTGTGACTGGAACCCTTAGAAGGAGAGGCAACAGACTAAAGAGACACCTGCAAATTAATCCACAGAGGAAGACGACACAGGAAAAACCAAGCTCCACCAACCTCTTGACCTCGACTTCCTCTCCAGAACAATGGGGACACCTTCTCATTGTTTAAGCCCTCTTGCCTGTGAGGTTTTGTTAAGGCAGAGCCCTACGGAAGGCCAGGCCAAGCAAACAGGAGCCCTCCCCACCTCCCTCCCCACTGCTTTCTTTACCGGTTTATCCAGACAGGGTTTGTCTGTGTAGCCCTGGCCATCCTGCAACTCCTCTTATAGACCAGGCTGGCCTCAAACTCAAAGATCCGCCTGCCTCCGTGGGGATTAAGGGCGTGTGCTATCTCCCCAGCCAGGCTGGGTTTTTTGTTTGTTTGTGTTTGTTCTGTTTTTTTACATTTTTTATTCCAGTACGAGTTGGTGTTTGAAATCTTTTCTAAGTTTCGTATCTCATGTATTCCTATTAGAATGCCAGCCCCATAAGGGTAGAGACAAGCTCTGTTTGTCCTGCAGCCTTTTCTGTGAAAGAGTTCTAATACACCTCAGGTGCTCAATGTGGCGTTGGAAGCAAACGGCTGGAGTACTACTGAGAAGAGATGACCTCTTATGGCACGGGGTGGTGTCCAGGATTGCGTGAAGCATCTGAATTGATCTCCCACTCTCACGGGGCAGAGAATGGAAGGAAATACATCCCCGGAGTGAAATACATGAGCAGGACACCGAAGTAAACACCCCGTGTTTCTTCTTGGATTTTGTTCAGTCACTGAAAGGGTTTTATTATTTTCCCAACAAGCCGGTGAATTAGCCTCATTTTCCGATTGTAGCTGAAATGGTTTCCCTGGCTGGCCTGTCTTCTCCACTCAGGTTTACTTTTCGGCAGCTTCCCCACTAGGCCTGAAACCTGTCACGCTGCAGCCTTCCCCGCTGGAGCTGCTCTCATGGGTGCCCATTTATCTGTTTATACTCAGGCAGTCTGCCTTCGAAACCACGCACAGAATAAGCCTCTTCCCTTCATGAAGTAGCCACTTAGGTATTTTATGGCAGTCGTTAAAAATAGACCAATATAGTTCCTGTTCCAGGCCTCTTTGATGGGTTCTGTGTTAGTGGTGAGTGAGGCCACTCAGGGAAGAAAGACACCAGAAAAGCAGACATGCGTGGCATGCAAAAATCACCAAGAAGATGGGATGGAGGAACGGGTGAAGCAGGCAGAGAAGGTTTGCTAGAAGTGTCAAAGGAAAACCTCCCGTGTGTTGCCCTTGGCCCATGGAAGAATTCTCTAAGAAGGGCAGTCTCCAAAGAGTAGCAATTGTGTTTGGCAATTGTGCTATGGGTCAGATTTTAGTGGCAAGATAGGTCATTGTGTCAGAGTGGAAGGTCAGAGCTGGCTTGCAAGATCTCAGTGTTGACGTTTCAGACATTTCAGGAGCTATTAAAAATGTTGCAAAAACCACATTTTGTAAGCTCGAAATTAAATAAGCTTCGCTCTGAAACAAATCTAATAAATATTCGAAGTTCTTCATTTTCTTATTGTCTCCTTATCACCTAGATCTGAGGCCTGGATGTCACTCTGCAGGGAGCTCTGTGCAGCTCTTCTCTATTCCGACATGTTGGCAGCTTGAGCTCAGCTGCAGCGGAAGCCTTTACCCCAGGGCAATTGGCAAAGGGACGGAATCAGGGTCTTCTCCCTAGAGAGCGATGCTCATTGCACGAGTCATTACGGTTGGAGGTGATGCGGGAAGGAGCCTCAGTGGGTGGTGGTGTGGTTTCTGAGATGGAGAGAAGATAAAACGGAACCCCGAGGAGGTACTGACTCGGATTCCCCAGCGAAGCACAGGGGAAAACTGCTGTGCGTGGACACAGGAAAGCTGTGTTTACACCTCCAAGGTGATGAGAGACCTTTATGGTTTCCGTGTCCAGACCCATCAGTCCTGCGTTTGATGCTCCTCCCTTAACAAAAGAAAAAAAATCTCTCCTGAAAATTTGCTCTTAACCTGTTACAGGTGCGTGGTGACGGGACAGACGGCCTGTTCCGCTTGTACCGACTCCCCTGCACGGAGTGGCTGGACAGATGTTTACTCTCCCTGTGAGACAGTCGGTTATGAGTCAGCAGGACGCTTACCTCGGTGTGGAAATGGTGACAGGAAGTCTGGGAATTCAGAGTAAATGACATCAATTAGGTTAGACTCCGAGAGCCTCTGCCTTGGACCACCTCCTGGCTTTGCCCCTCTCCTCTCAGGTTCCTCTGTCTCCTACAGGGCAGAGTAGCAGGACTGTCACTAGGTAAGAGCGGCCCAAGGGGCCAGGAGTAGGAGTAGGGGAGCAAGGTGAACACACACACACACACACACACACACACACACACACACACACACACACACACTGCATGCTACAAAACACGCATTCTGACCTTTGACCCCTTCTGACCCCTCCCCGGCTTCCTGAACAGCACTGTCACTCCCCGAGGCCACCAGATATTTCATTACCTTATGGAGTCCACTCTCCGAAGCCACTTCCTCCCAGTTGGGTTCTTGGGTCATTTCCAGCTTTTTGTTTTTTTTTAAAAATATGTGGCAGGCCTGAGACATCTTTCTGCAAATATGTTCTTGTTTCTTTGGAATTATTCCGCAGGACATTTTCCCCCTTGAGGCCTGACTGGGTCAGAGAGGAGGGGGATGATTTTATGGTTTGTGACATACTGCGATGCTCGGAAGTTGTTTTCCCCCTACTCACAGTGTCACCAGTAAAACCTGGGCTGCCTGTTTCCCCAAGCCCCGCCAACAGTTTTGTCATTTTTATTTGTTGTTGTTGTTGGTTTTTTTTGGTTCTTTTTTTTTTGGAGCTGGGGACCGAACCCAGGGCCTTGGGCTTCCTAGGCAAGCGCTCTACCACTGAGCTAAATCCCCAACCCTGTTTTTTTTTTTCACTCCTGCTGTTTCCTAATTGCAGGACAAACCGTGTAGCTGGGGAGAAAGAATTAGAAAGAAAGGGAGGGAGGGAGGGAGGGAGGGAGGGAGGGATAGGAAGAATCGTGGTGCCAGGGATATGGGCAGTTTGAATAAAGAACAGAAAGAGTGGAGAAATATCTTATCATTCAAGTGAGACAACAGGAAAACGCAAGAGGGTTTGGCGTTTTTAAAGGCTGGAAACAGAAAGACCACAGACAGACAGGCACACAGACAGACAGACAGACACACACACACATTCTGAAGGGAAAGCAGTGAAATGCCTTGTAAAAATGAAGTGAAAATGGAATTTGTTTTGTTTTCCCCTCGGCACGTTACAATGCAAAAAGAATGGGTGGAATTACTAAAATTTGGAAATTTAACTGACGCTTTGTTTTTGTGTCTGTGAAATATGTTAAGTCAAACACAATGAGTGTGGTGTGTATGTGTGTGTGGTGGGGGTGTGGTATCGTCGTCCTCTGGGCTCAGACTCTGCTTCCCTTTGACTAAACAGAGCCGGAAGCAGGCGCGTGGAGCACACTGTCAAACTGGCTCCTGTGGTTTGAACCCTCAGAAACCTCGTGTGGACATTCCTGGTGTTTGTCAACGACTATAGCCATACGAGCACATTCCTGCAGGAAGACAGTGCGTTTTATCTCGGTCATGTGGGGGATATTTTAATAAGATTCCCTCTGGAACTATCGAGACGGCTCAGTGGTAGGGACATATACAGCCAACCCCGATGACCTGAGTTTGATCCCAGAGGCTGACATGGTGGAAGGAGCTGTCTTCTTACCTCCATGCGTAGCCTGTGGCCCACACATGTGGCCACTAAAAAATGTAATAAATCTCCCCCTCCCCCCGCAAACTGTCAAACTCATATGTTTTGGTGTCTCAGAGGATCCTGTCAAAGGAAATGATCTGACAGAGCCACTGAGTTATTTCACAAACCACACTTACGTCCCGGGGATAGGAAGATGTCTTTGGGGCTGCTTCTGCTGTGCCCGGCATCTGGCTTTTTAGGTCATTGATGAGTAGAGAAACCGCCCATTATTTCTAGCCTTTGATTTAGGGCGCTGAGATTTCCTAGTACGCATATGCTGACCAGCGGTGGGTTCCTTTCGACAGCCTGAGCTACAAAGTTCAGCATGGTGCAGAGGCAGATTCCGGATAAGCTGGCTGAGGGCGCAGCCTTAGCCTGCAGTACAGGAATGCATCCCTGCTCACTGGGTGGAATTGAATTCCCCAAGAAGGGGGAATTTGTTTTTCTCTGTTTTAGCCCATTCATCTTCACGACCTCGTCCCTTGGAAATGGTTCCATCTTGGAGACCTTTTAGCCCGGTCCTCCTACCGCTTACTGGTGCTCCTCCTCTGGCACCTCTGCTGGTCTTCACTCCTTCACCTCGCTGGTCAGAGCAGGAACTGAAGCCTCCTGGGTTCCTTCTACATCCGCCAGCCCAGGGCTGACAGTCTTTCCATGGCATCCTTCTCTCTGAAGCTCTGATCCCGTATCTCCTCACACTCGTCCACTGCACAGATGTATCTCCCTGGCTGCCACCATCCAGCAGCTCAGGTCCCAAACTCCGGGTCTTCTCCGAGTTGTCCTGACTGACCCTATGGGTCCCCGGCTGGACTTTCTATTCTCACCTGAGCACCAGATTTAAAATCTCTCACAATGGTGGAGAGCTCCCCCTACTCCAAGCTTCCCTTGCTTCCCTTGTAGGAACACCACCCTGTCTCCCCACATGCCATACCCATGCAGTGCTCTCGGGCTTCCCAAAAGGCCACGCTGGTCTCTTCCTTTGCTCGGGCCCTCTTGGCATCTCCCATGATTCCATAACTGACAACACTTTATCTAAGACTGCGGCAGCGGTGGCGGTGGTGGTGGTGGGGGTCTTCCCTCTCTTTAGAATCTGGCTTCACAAAGTGAACTTTATGTCTCTCTGACATTCAGCATGAACTGTCCCTATGAGACTCACTTCCCTGTGTTGGGTCTGTGAAGTAACAGTGTGCTGGGCAGTCTCTGGTTCCCAAGAGCTCAGGCTACATTTTCGGAATGTCTGTGATCTACCTGGTACACACAAACCGTGATGGTTTGCATGTGCTCATCCCAGGGAGCGGCACTATTAGAAGGTGTGGCCTTGTTGGAGGAAGTGTGTCACTGTGGGGGTGGGCTTGGAGACCCTCCTAGCTGCCTGAAGATGTCCAGTCTGTTCCTGGCTTCCTTCAGATGAAGATGTAGAACTCTCAGCTCCTCCTGCACCACGCCTGCCTGGGCGCTACCATGCTCCCATCTTGAAGACAATGGACTGAACCTCTGAACCTGTAAGCCAGCCCCAATTAAGTGTTGTCATTTATAAGACTTGCCTTGGTCATGGTGCCTGTTCACAGCAGTAAACCCTAAGACACAAACCTACTGTTTAAAGAACACACTATTGGAACTTTCCATTAAGTTAATCATATCAAAAAGTGTAAAAAGGTCTTGGAACACAGCTTCCTAATTATTTTCCCAATTGCTTGGTGTCCTGAGAGCATTAGCACATGGCAGAAATATGTTAAGGTGATATAGCGTTATGTCTCTCTTCCCGATTGCCCGTTCTGTGAGGTCATGCCAGTAGCTGGAGTAGCTTTGGGACTTTGGGATCATAGACACCATGTCTCAGCTTGTTTCTGTTCTGGCCCAAACGGCCCCTCGCTATTTGCTATATTTGCCGGGTTTCAATACATACGAGAGTCCTAGAAGTTATAAATCGTTTCACATTGGTTCTATGAAAACACTCCACATGGTTCTTCCTCATTCCTCCGGAGAGGGCTGCTGAACGTGCTGGCATATGTTATTGAGGCTATTCAACTCACAGCAGACACGCAGGCCAGTTGTAAGCTCTAGTGATTACTCACCAGGTCAAGGTCAAGGCCAAGACACAATAAACCAGGCCAAAATAGAGGGGCCGCAGCACAGCTGAGGCTGTGACAATGTTATTGAGAACTATTGGACTTTTTATCCCTTTATCAGAAACGGAAAGTAATGACTGTCGCCAGGATCAATACAGTTGTAGTCACCAGGACACGGGGACATTTGCAAGTTATGCAGGGTTGTACACGAGATTAACGTCTAAGAGCAATTGTCCTGCCAAGCTTCCACACTTCCCCGACCTCCAAGGGAAGGTACAGAGAAACACAAAGAGGCCTGGATGCTTCACTGAGGAAGTGCATCTGTCTCTCCAGAACTGGAAGGCACAAGGTGCCCCAGGAGGCATGGACTCTAGCTTGTGTCCCAGGCAGCTAAGCCAAGCCAACTCCATAGCTCCCTGCACCAGCAAACCTATAGAAACTGAAAATGAACTTATAAATCCAATCCACCACACATCCCGTCTTAGCCTGTCTGCCTTCTAATGTAGAACACTAACATTAGCCCAGAGTCAGGGAAATAGCTAACGGAAGCCTCTCGTTAGAATTGATACTGTCCTGAAGGTGACACGGCAACCGCACACCATTAAAACCCTCCGAGTTGACCCACTGTGTGCTGGCACTGTCTTTGCTTCTCTTACTGGGACTTTTTTTTTCTTCCTCCTACCAACTGTGCCTTTGCCGTCTCCCTTTGTAAACTCTTTGTTCAGCCAACAGGATCCATGTAGACTCCTCTCCGTCATTCGTCCCCTGCGAGAACTCTCTTGTATTGATTTTTTTAATCTACTTCTAAATCCTTTGTGTCCTCAACTATACAACCGAGTACTTAATAAACTATGTTCTAGTGAATCACTTCTGTCCCTGTCGTTGTTCCAATCTCTTCCCTGTTGCTGTGACCAGAACACTCTGACCGAATGCAACTTAAGGGAGGAAAGAACTTGTTTGGCTTACACTTCCGGGTCATAGTTCATCACTAAAGGAAGATCAAAAGAGAAAAGTGAATCACGTAAACATGTCTACTAATCAAACAGCCCCCTGGCTACCACGGTCATGGTACCTTCTTCTCACCAGTCACCCAGAAGCAAGAATAAAGGGCTGGTTTAGGTCATCCTGACTACATTGTCCCCTTATTGCCTTCCCACACTGAGGCAGCAGAGGTGTCAGGCAGGAAAGCCACCATGAAACTAGAAGAGCCGGAGCCAGTCTTCCTGTAGATGAGGGGACTGAGCAGACGGCATCACGCACTTGGCTTTTTTGTCTTGTTTTTAAAGATTTATTTATTTATTTATTTATTTATTTATTTATTTATTTATTTATTTATTTATTATAAGTACACTTTAGCTGTCTTCAGACACACCAGAAGAGGGCGTCAGATCCCATTACAGATAGTTGTGAGCCACTATGTGGTTGCTGGGATTTGAACTCAGGACCTCTGGAAGAGCAGCCAGTGCTCTTAACCACTGAGCCATCTTCCAGCCCCCTTGTTTTTGTTTTTGCTTTTAAATGTCTTATGAAGGGACTAGCATAGATATTGTGATTGTATATGCTTGGTCCAGGGAGTGGCACTATTAGGAGGTGTGGCCTTGGAGTATGTGTGTCACTGTGGGCATGGGCTTTAAGACCTAGCTACCTGGAAGTCAGTCTTCTCTTAGAGGTTGGCAGATGAAGATGTAGAACTCTCAGTTCCTCCTGCACCATGCCTGCCTGGATGCTGCCCTGTTCCCACCTTCATGATAATGGACTGAACCTCTGAACCTGTAAGTCAGCCCCAATTAAATGTTGTCCTTTATAAGACTTGCCTTGGTCATGGTGTCTGTTCACAGCAGTAAAACCCTAACTAAGACAGATATTATTAGTACTTTGCTACGGGCAGAGCAACTAAGGCTGAGAGGGTCTCAAGAATGTCACCCAACTGCTATGGTAAGCCCATAAGAGATCCAGGATGTCAAGCCAGACTCTTATTCCCCAGCAAAACATCCTTTGACATAACTAACTTTCCAAAGGAACTAGAAGTTTCCATTTCAGGGGAGAGTAGGAAATATAGGTTTGAGTGTTCATCCAGCAGGTATGTACACATGTGTGTGTGCTTGTGTGTACATGTAGGTGTGCTTGTGTTTGTGTATATATACATGCGTGCTTATATGTGTGATGTGTGTACATGTGTGATGTGTGTGGTGGGTGTGTGCTTGTGTGTGGTGTGTGTGTGCTTGTGTGTGTACATGTGTGTGTGTGGTGTGTGTGCTTGTGTATACATGTAGGTGTGCTTGTGTGTATGTTTGTGTGTGTACATGTGTGTTTGTGTGTGGTATGTATGTACATGTGCCTGTGTGTGTGTGTTTGTGTGTGTGTACATGTGTTGTATGTATGTGCATGTATGTGTATATGTGTGTGTACGTGTATGTGGTGTGTGTATGGTATGTGTGGTGTGTGTATGGTGTGTGTGGTGTATATGTGTGTGTATGCACGTGTATGGGTGTGCACGCACGTGCATTTGTATACATGTGTTACATGAGTGTGGAGGCCAGAAGTCAACCCCAGGTGTCATTCCTCAGAATCTTATTTTGTGAGACAAGTCTTTCCCTGGGCCTGCAGCTTGCCTGTTAGGCTTGGCTGGTGGCTGCCAGCCCCAAGAAGAGTTTACCATTGCTTCATCAGCACTAGGCTGTAGGTTGGTGTCATTATGCAGGTGAAGGCAGGTACATTATAGAATGAGGCTTGTCATTGGACGAAAAGGAAGAATGGGTAGAAGAAAGGTTTTAGAGAGGAGAGGAAGCCGGAGCGAGAGGGAGGCAGCTGAGAGAACATGGCGGTGGATGTCAAGATTCCTCTCTGTACATATTAGAGGTTTTATGACTATTCTTAAGGGATGAATGTGTACCGGATTCTGTGTTGTCTAAATGGGCAAATTATATCTTATCTAGGTGAGTGGTTTATATCCTTACCAACTGGTTGTAAGTGTATCATGTGGATGTATTGTGGACTGAGAATGTAACATGTAAATCTGATTGTTGGGTTGCAGTTTGTTGAGTCTTGATTTTACCGGGTGGCTGGAACCAGAGAGTTAGCGACTGGCAGAGAGCCGTGGGGAGATACTAATCTGAGATGAATTAGCGTTAGTTCCAATGGCCCGTTGGAGCCAGAACTAGCGACCACCAAGGTACACGCAGGAACGGGTTTTTATTTTTACCCAAACACTAGGATTACAAGTTTGTACCACTGTGCCTGGCTTTTAAAATGTGGATTCTGGGGTTTGAACTCAGTTCTTCATGCTTGCATAGCAAGCACTTTCCTGACTGGGCTGTCCCCAGCCCTAGTTGGTCCAACTGTTACCCACTCGAGTGTGTGTGTGTGTGTGTGCATGCGCGTGCGTGTGTGTATGTGTGTGTGTGTGTGTGTGTGTGTGTGTGTGTGTGACTCATCTGGGAATCAGAGTGTGTCTACAGAATGGGGCTAAGCATCTGATTGTCTCAATAATACATTTACACAATAAAGATTATTTTCTTGCTTTGTTTTTGCAAGCTGCTCCCTTTCCGCACGGTGTTTTGTGGGTAGAGCCTCCTTTCAGCTCTCTTTCTGCAGCTTGAGCCATCTGGAGCTCCTCAGGGGGAGGCCGGTAAATAATTAGAATTGTTATGTTGGGATGCAAAGAGACCTAGACAAGCCTTGAAATATAGACTTTGTCGAGAAGGAGGTGATTTTTAAAATTCTTCAACATGAGAAACAAAGGCGGGAAGTCTTACTTTTTCATTATTATGGATGAAACGGATTTCAGCCCATGACAAGCAGGCCTTGAGCTCTGTTGCTCCAGGGCAGGGGAGGGTATAACATGCAGAGAGAGTTTGAAACCCATCCCAATGGATTTGATACTGTGGGTGCGTAGAATGAAAATCTCTGGGTCAGACTTGGGGGCCTTGATCACACTCCTCTGTTTGTAGCATATCCAGGTGGATGTGTGGGGTTGTCATGAGCATGAATGTCAGAAGCATAGATCAACACGTTCATGTTGTTCCATAAGATTTTATTGAATAGCAGAGATTCACAAGCCATGTTGGTTTTGTTGACCAGTCGTCCCCATCTCCCTTGGCAGTCAGGGCAAACACACATTCTTTTATTCTGACCTAACTACTGTTAATCTACAGATTTCTCTCTCTCTCTCTCTCTCTCTCTCTCTCTCTCTCTCTCTCTCTCTCTCTCTCTCTTCTCCTCTTATGCTCTCTCTCTCCTCTTGTTCTTTGTGTCTGTCTCTCTGTCTCTGTCTCTGTCTCTGTCTCTCTGTCTCCCTCTCTCTCCTTCTGTAGGTTATAAAATAGTTGAAAATAGTTAAAGAAATATAGCTCAAGGAGGTGACTTTACTGAAAGGCCAAAGCGAGGGGAGGGGGAGGGGGGAAGCACAGATGCAAAGCAAGCCTCTGTTGGAATCATGTAATTAACCTCTTACGGATCTACGGGGTGGGTCAAAGTTAAGTTGCGTCTGAGGTCAGCCTGAGCTGCCCATGTGAAGAGTGTGATTGTGGAGGCCGTGAGAGACAAAGGGATGGACTGGTCTAGATGAACCATCAGGTGGACAGATGGGAGGCAGTCCAAGATGAACTTAGCAGCAGTAGTGTGAAGCCTTACAGGGGTTGGTGGGAACTGTTGTTCTTCTTCTGGTGTGTTCGATTAGCTTTCAGGCCTGGTTTTCTTACTGTGATTTTCGTATGTCCTTGGGCTCATATGGTCTCAAGATGCTCTGATAAATTTGTAGAGTGATAATGTGTTCACTTTTGGGAATATGTCATTAATCAGTCTTGTGGTTGGTGTTGGACAGTGAACTTCAGAGTCCCCGTGGTCCTTAACTACAAATGGAACCAAATGCTATTTGTAAAATGGAGTTCTTCAGGACAAGATACAACTTGAAAAACGATTGCTTCATACAATGCAGAGGAACTTCGAACAGGTAACAACAGTTTGATTTCGACAGAAGCCCGCAGCATCACTGTTAGTGGAATCCTTGCCTGGGGACATTAAAGAAGAATGTCTATACCAATCTCTCACTCAGACCCCATACAGAGGAAGACACCTAATACCGCACTGGTGGTGACCCCTGCTTACCTGTCTGTCATCTGACCGCTCAGCTGGGCATTGAGGGACCGACAGGCAAAGGTTTCCCAGCTGTCCCAGGAGCTTTGGCTTGGCGCAGTTCCCTGTGGAGCCATAGTCTGGACTAGGTCCTACTCTTGTCTCTGGGCCATTTCCTCAATGGCGTGGAGGGCTTAGCACTGGGTTAACAGTAACAGGGAGAGGTTAGAAACCAGAACCAATGCTAATAACCACCCAGAGTTGATGGTTGGGGCACAGGGTGGTTATTGGTAATTTGAAAGAATTTGAGAAAATGTAAGTCTCTTGAACAGACCTCTCACAGGCTACCCTAGCACCACCCTGGTCACAGGGAAGTAGCCTCCTCTTTATCCATCATTAGTTCCAAGCTCAATGCTATGAACCTTGGTGATGAGGCAAGGAGAAATCAACTTAAAGAATATGGCTGGGGAGCTCTCGAGTGGTGAGGTCAAAAATGTCTTCTTCTAATTCATGGCAGCCATCATCCACCTTCCCTTCACACTGTCATATTGGAATGGAGACTGAACCGTCCTTAAAAGACTTAGAATCCAAGCTGTCCTCAGGGAGGCTGTGCTTTAGAAAAGCTGAAGGTATCTAACTGAAAGGAGAGAATTCAAGTGGGAAAAGCCTGAGCAATCATTCGTTGGTCAGACATAGCTGCCAGTGAATGATACCCACAGATACCCACAAGTTGGAGTCTTATGAGGAATACCAGCTGACGCTGTGGGAAAAAATGAGGAACCACCTCTCTGTGTCTCTGGCAACATGACTACATGTGTGGCCTTGAGATATCTGTATCTTCTGTCTCCTTAACCCCAGCAGACATTTTAGACAAAAGACTCCCAAAGGCTTGGAGGATTCTCTGAAAAGTTATATCTGCTCAGACCTCTCGGCTATTGTGGTTAGTACTGTGCCAAGTCAAAGAGAACCGATTTGTTACTTCCTGGGCTCTGAGATTTCCATTTTCTTTTATTAGCATGGCTTGCCTGGGGCAGCTGAAGTTCTTCTACAGTGTCGCGTGTCCCCTCGGGAACTTTTAGTGACCTGTTACAACAGTTCTAGTCTATCCACAGAGAGGAGAACCTCATGACATGCTCTCTGCCCGCCGTCTTGCCAACTTCTACCTGGTGCGTTTAGCTAAGACACAACTTATCCCCAGCTAGCATATTCCGTTATCTCAAGGGTCTATGTTTCTTTAACTTCCTGTCTCTTGAACTTTCTGTTTTCTCTAGATACTTCCTGTTTCCCTTCCCTTCCTCTGAGCAGGTCTATAGTCTTCTGTCTCACCTTACACAGATGAGTGGGTGGTTAGGTCAGGAATCTCTCAGTTATTGGAATGGAATTTGTTGGCATTCTGTCTAAGCTCCACCCCCACAGCTACCTGGCAGCAGCCAGGTATGCTCCGCCCCACAGTTGCCTGGCAACAGCCTGCTATGCCTGATACCATATAAGGGACTGCTTGCCCTCTCCTCACCCTCTTACTCTCTTGCTCTTCCTCTTCTCTGCTCTCTTGCCCTCTTCCCTTTGTCCCTTCTCTCCTCATAGCGCCCCCTTCCCTCCAGGTGCCCACGGCCGGCTTCCTTTACTTCTGCCCTCTGCTACTCTTCTCTCATTAAACCTCTCCGCGTGGAACCATGTTGGCTGGGTGTGCTTTGTGATTTAAACCCCAACAGAAATAGCCTAGGTCAAGCACTCCAGCTTTCTGGTATACCACGTGTCTGACAGTCTCTGGGTTTAGTTCAGGATAGGTAAGACCCTAAACCAGTATGAAAAAGTCATTGAGTCTCCACAGTTTCTTTCATCCCTCGTTGTAGTCATCGAGTGGCGACCTTTTATCGTTGACTTTTGTTGTTACTTACTGACCACAGAAACTCTACGTGAGCAAGGTGGTTGTGTGTGTCCTCTTCCTCATCACACTCCCAGGGCCTACCACGTGGCCAGGACCGCAGACTGCGCGCACGCTGTGGATCTTTAAGTCACTGTGTTGAGAAACGAAGAGAGAGAGAGGGCGGCGGGGGAGATGTGAATGATAGGGAGGTGACTTAGGACAGAGGAGGGGAGTAGGGCGGCAAAGCCCCACCGTGCCACTCGCTTTGCCTCTTACCAGGCACATTCTCCCATCCAGGGCAAGCGGTTCTCTAGTCCCAAGTAAGAAGGGCGTATTCTTACTGTCGTTTTCCCTTTATAACATCAAATTATGTGAATAAAATGATTGACTGGCTGGAGCAATTCGCACCCGTTTGCCAATGGCACAGGCCAAGGGCGCTCCTGTCCCTGGGGGAGATCTTCATTGCTCTCCACTCTGGCAGCTCGCACTCCTTCCTCCACTCCGCGTTCCCACCATTTGTGATGGGCTCGGATTTTAAGATAAGAGACTGTCGGTGATGACCGTGGTGCCTGCAGGTTCCACAACCCAAGTCCTTTGAGCCCCAGAGGGAGGCGCGTGGGTTGACTCTTGCTGCCCCGAATACAGTGAGACTCTTCCTCACAAGGACTCTTTGGCACCAACTCTCCGTTAAATGTCATGTTAAAAGGCTGTGTGTCTTCAACCCGTGTCTCAGAGTGGTGCCTTTGTGATAGCTCGAGGCAGCAGAGACAACCATGGCTGCTCTTGGGTAACTAAACCAGGAGGTATCTGGGGACAGGGAGAAGGAAAGTGAGTGGGATCTATGTACTTGCTATGGGATTTTTAAATTTTCCCATAGGATGGAATTCTCCTTAAAACATTAATACACAACAAACTCTGATAATGTTGCATACTCCATAACTCAATATATCTTCCATCCTTAGGTGTCTGTGGGGTCTGCCGAAGGATGGCTGTGGGCTGGTAAACACCATGGTTTTCTTGCACAGTTGAGTTAAAACAATAGCCAGGCACCAGGCATGACCAAGCCTGAAGCCCTTCCTCCATCGCCAACCTGCGCTCACTATGGAATTTGAACAAATATCTACCATATTGATGAGTATTGATGGGCTTCTGTGGGGTGGAAGACACTGAGCTGCAGAACGAGTCTGAAGTATGGCTCTTTGGAGAATGATTTAGAAAAGGCCTTTGCCCTTAATCTGTGTCAAAATATAGACGGAAATGAGTCTTTGCTGCTTCTTGCCAGAACACATAGCTTGCAGTACAAGTGTGTACCCTGGGGAGTGTCTGCCAGTGTGTGCACTGCCAGGGGGCGAGCAGACCACAGCCCCTCGGTGTCGCCAGCTCTGGTGGAGACAAACAGGCCTGCCTTCCACATCTAGGACTTCTGGTTCTTGGCCAGAACCTGGGGTGAGTTGGAGTGAGGGTGGGGTGTCAGGGAGTCTGCTTGGGGCTGGAAGATGAATGGTTTCATCAGTTCAACCGAGGGGAAGGGAGGTGGGCCCAGGAGTTTGCAAAATAACACATCTTGGCAAAAATAGTTTGAAAAACAGGAGATTCCTGGAAAGCAGTAATGCTGACAGTGGGCAGAGTGTTTGGGGCTGCCAAGCTGCAGGGCAGGGTTTAGTTCAGACACAGCAGAGGTGTAGGGGCCGAGAGAGAACAGACTGGCCTCTCCCATTCGGGGTCTGTCTGTAGAGATGCCTGGTGGCAGACAGGCTTTTAGCACCCTCTCAGGTGTGTTCAAAGCCCCGGCCTCCGCCTGAGAGGACTTGGTCTTCTGCTCAGGCTGTGGCTCACCTGGTTACATGGAAATTGGCCCCTGTACCGTGTGTGTCCTGTTTCTGGGCCTCCGGCTTGCATTCAGCTGTGGTATCCTCCACATTCCAGACTCAGCTGGGTCACCATCTTCTCCTGAGCCCTCGTCACCCAGACCTCTGGCCTGTGCCACTCCTAGCTCTGTCTCACTGTGCTTTTTCACTACATCAGGGCTCTCTCCCAACAGGATGCAGGTGTCCCTTCTTCCTTTCAGAGTTTCCTGGAATCCGAAGGCTCATTAGTGACAAGGATGAAGGCAGTCGTGAAATGGCTGCAGGAGGCCTCTGGCAGCCTCTGGTTGCTGGTGCCTTAAGCCTATCTCCATTGAGGCCTGCCTGTGGCCTCTTCTGTCTTATGAGATCACAAGTGCCTGGGGCAGGCCTGGAAGGAGTGGGGTCTCCCCCACTCCCCAGAACCAAAGCATAAGTGGCATCAGCTGCCGTGATGGGGATGGGAATCCTATATGGAGGATTCTTACCTGAAGGCTGGGGTCACAGCCACAAGGCAGAGTAGCCAATCCGCGCACACACTGCAAGGTACTTGGGGGCCCCCATGAACCAGGGAGACAGCTTGCCAGCTGCTCCCTTCAGAAGCTTCCTGCAGAACACTGACCTAGAAGCAACTGATTTTCTAGGTCTTCCCCTCAAGCTTCGTTCTAGCTAGTGAGGGGGGTGTGACGAGGGAGGGTCTAGAGAATAGGGGAGGGTCTGAAGTTGTTGGGCACTTACCATGTGACTATTAGGGACTAAAATTATGTCTCCGTCCAAATTTGTATATTGA